>NC_052615.1:7968289-8268289 GCF_016545825.1 Eucalyptus grandis
GTAAGTCCAAGAGGACTTGAGCATCGCTATCGCCGGCAGGACGCCACTAGGATGGCGAAAGGAATGAGAATGGACTGACCATGCATCAATCAAGGGAAGAATGTTCTGAGGTGTTTTATCAGAGTAGCGCAACGGGATTTTGAGTGAAGGTTGTGGAGTTTCTGTTGTTATAATAAAGTAATAAGAAGATGAATCTTTGACTATAGTTGTACTTGATGGGTTTGCTTATGTATGACTTGGAAGTCATTAATGAAAAGGTTTGACTCGAGGAGCTTTTCGCTGTTATGAATCGTGGCAGTGATATAATTTAGTTGATTCAGTTAGTGTACGAAAGTTTTGAGTTACTGAAAGTCGGAAAGGACCTTCGATCCCTGTTATTCATTACTGAAGACGACCTGGTTTATGGATGTAGGTTGCCTAATTTATATGGCAACTATAGTGGATGCGCTAGTTGAGGGACCAAGTAAGGAGAACTTAACCTTGGTACATAAGTTTTCTGAGGTGTTTCCTGAAAAAAAATTGTTAGGTCTGCCGTCAGAAAGGGAAATAAAGTTCGTGATTGAATTAGCAATCGGATTAGAGCCAGTCCCTAAGGCTCCTTACCGGATGGCTTTATCTAAGTTGAAAGAGTTGAAGGTGGAGATGCAGGAATTGTTAGATAAAGGATTCTTACGTCCTAGTGCATCACCTTAGGGAGCATCAGTCTTGTTTGTGAAGAAGAAGGATGGTTTGTTGCGTTTGTGTATCGATATTCTCCAAGATCGACTTGAGGACAGGGTATCATCATTTGAGGATTTGAAAGGAAGACGTACCGAAGTTAGCATTTCGCACTCAATACGGCAGTTATGAGTTTATTTAATGCCGTGTGGTTTGACGAACCCTCTAGCTATTTGTATGGGTCTGATGAACAGAGTGTTCAAAGGGTACTTGGATCAGTTTGTGATCGTGTTCATTGAAGTTGTCCTGGTGTGTTTGAAGAGTACTGAGAAGCACGAGAGACATTTGAGGATGGTACTTCAGACCTTGAGTACTCTTGGATTTTACGATGAGCTTAGCAGATGCGAGTTTTGGATGACTCGTGTTGCGTTCCTAGGTCATGTGATTTCAGGAGAAGGAATCTCTATGGATCCCGTCCAAGATTGAAGCAGTGAATAGTTGACCGAGATTGACTGTAGTGACAGAGATCATAAGTTTTCTGGGTTTAGCAGAGTATTAGAGAAGGTTCGTAAAATGGTTTTTAGCATTGGCATCGCCGGTGACTCAACTACTGAGGAAGGAAGAGGAGTTCATGTGGATAGATAAGTGCGAGCGTAGTTTCCAAGAGCTTAAGCAGAAGCTAACTACCGCACCTGTGCTGACCATTCCATCTGGTCTTGGAGGTTACGAGATCTACAGTGGTGCGTCGTTTAGAGGATTGGGTTGTGTGCTAATGCAGCGTGACAAGGTTGTTGCATACTCGTCCCATCAGTTGAGATCTCATGAACTGAATTACCCAACACATGACTTAGAACTTGCAACAATAATTTTTGCTCTGAAGATTTAGAGATATTGTTGGTGTGAAGAAAGACTCCAGATCTTCACTGACTGTTAAAGTCTCAAAGTATTTATTCTCTCAGAAGGAATTGAATATGAGATAGCGCTGTGAACTAGATCTTTTGAAGAACTAGGATGGTGGTATCTGGTATCACCCTAGAAGGATGAAAGAAGTCACTGATGCATTGAGTCGAAAGTCTTCATTTGTGCATATTCTGGTTAAAGTATGGACCTTACTTGAGAAAGTTCAAAATTCGGTTTTCAAATCTGAGTTAGGCCACCTTCGAATTTTATGGCCACCCTTAGAATTGAACCGGATATTCAGGTTAGAACCAGATGCTTCAGTGCAAAAGGATACCAAGAAGAGGAGAACTAATTTTCAGATTTCTGAGGACGATTGAGTGTACCTGAAGATACCGAGATTCAAGAAGAGATCTTATCAGAAGCTTGTCGTAACAGCTTCAGTGTTGTCCAAACAGTACGAAGATGGGTCAGAAATTGCATCAATAGGATTAGTAGACCGTTGTGAAGACAGATATCACTGACAAGTCCCAAGTGTCATATGTGCTAGCATGAGAAAGCACGGTTTTGCAATTCGAGAGTCAGTGTGGTAATAATTTCGTTTTGGGAAGTAATTGACAGACTAATGAAATCAGCCCACCCTGTGGCTGTGCGAAAGGATCTTAATTTGATTAAACATGCAGAGGTGTTTGTGGATCAGATAATTCGTTTGCATAGAGTGTTAGTGTCAAAGTTATATCAGATCTTGACTAGAGGTTCCTAGTTTCAGCAGATCGCCGATGGTTCCTTTTTAGTCTCAGGCAAGCGAGAGGTATAGAACTTCGATTGTTGAGTCGAGATCAGAAAATGAAAGGTCGCAGCCCAGAGTCAGTTCAGCAGTCAGTGAAAGCAGTTGCAAATATCAGTGGCAAATTAAAGACCGCTCAGAGTCGCCGGGAAATTTACGCAGTTAAGTGTCGAAAACCTTTGAATTTTCATGTTGAGAATCCTGTTCATTCTTGAATGTCGCCTAGGATAGGGACATCTCGAATTGTAAAGAAAGGAGAGCCGGAACTGTTTAATCGGCGGAATATTTCGAGTTTGAGATTAAAGGAGAATTTTAGCTTTAAACCGATAAAGAAAGCGGTTTGGGACACCGTCGGTGCCTCTAGCCGAGTGGTATCCGGGTGAAGCCGTAGGTTCGAAGTTGGGAGTTTGAATCCCGACGCGACAGTTAGCCGCTTTGTGGAAAAAGAAAAAGAAAAAGAGCCAAAAATTTTGCAGCTTTCATTTTTGTAAATTTGGACAAGTGCTTAGCCTTTTTGGGAATCAAGAATTGGTATGGTCAATTTGGAAATGTTTCGGCAACACCAAGGATCTTGGATAGCAGTTCGAAGCAGAATGAAAGAGCAGAATTGATGAGATGACAATACCCCACCATTTTGAAGAATAATTTTAATGGTTTAAATTTCGAGGACGAAATTTTTATAAGAGGGAAAGAGTTGTGACATCTCGATTTTCCAATTCTGGTTTCAATTAAATAAAACCGTGAAATTGAACCCAATTACGTAAATTGGAAGTTCTGTCAAGTCACAATTTATTTTAGAAATGTGGACTCATCTCCGTAAGATTTTCTACAAATCGAGATTTTTGGCAGAAAAGTAAAGTAAAGCCGTTTTTGTTCGAGATTGTCAGAGGGCCGTTTTTAATCGAATCTTTGGGATGCAAGTTGGATCATTTGATGGAGAAAAGTCATAAGAAGGTTGAGGACGCATGGGTTAATTTAATTGAGCTTCAATTGGATGGAATTGATTGAGAATTGATTGGATTAAGTGTACAAGATTTCATGCCACGACGGAAAACGAAATTGCAACCATTGGAATAAGGTTGTGGGAGATAGTGGAGTGTGACATCATCCATGAGGTCATGGTGGGCCATGTGTGGGGCCAAAGAGAGAGAAAGAGAGAGAGGGAGAGAACCGATTCCCCCTTCTCCCCTTTCTCTTCCGTCGAGCTTCTCCTCCATCTCTCTCCTTGCTGTGCGACGCCTTGCAAGTTGAAGACCAGTGAAGCCAGCAACTGTCGCAGCCACCGCCTGAGCCAGATCCGCCGCCGCTGCTCGCCGTCACAGCCGCGCCTCAGCCCGCACGCCTCCGTTTCCCCTCTCCCTCTCCCGTCGCTGCCTTTCTCCTCCATCTTCGGTTTATGCTCGAAGACCAAGCAGATCTGAGGACGCCCGAGCAGCAAGCAATCCAGTCGGACCACCGTCGCGCACCGCTTGCGCGCCGTCCGCCGCTCACGACACCCCGCTGTCCACGCACAGCAAGCCCTCTTGCGCAAGTTGCTCCAGCCGCGTGGTCTTGGATGTCCGCGCGTCCGAGCTGCTTTTGTCCGTCTTCGTCGAAACCAACAAGAGCTCCATCGTTGTCGTCAGCCAACCTCCGTCGCCCCTGCTCACCGGAGCCTCCCGTCCGACCTCCCCTTCGCCGTCGCAGCGCACGGGGCCATCAGCCGTGCGCCTTGCTCGTCCTCGCTATTTCGCGAGTCTAGCAGCCATTTCAGATCTGATGGAGCTCCGCCGGAGCCGTCTAGCCCACCTCCGGCCACTGTGAAGCCTCACCTAGGTCCGGTTCAGCTCCTCCGCCCATTCCTGACCCCAACCAGCCCTAGATCCGCCCTTTCTCGGCCTCAACCAGCAGCGATCAGTGAGCAGAAAAATGGGTATCACAGCGAAGGTTTGGCCCGTTTTGGTCGGCTTCCCGACCCCGGAAGCTAGGCCCGCCTTGGAGACTATCGATCCTCGCATCGTCCCCGTCGTTTTGAGCCGTTCGGCTCATTAATCAGGTGAGTTTATCCTCTAATCCTTGCTTAGTGAATTAATGATGCTTAAGGGGTGTTTAGATTATTCTAATTAGGTTTAGGTGGTTAGATTAGATTATTTTAATATAAATTAGATTAGTTGTATGTTTAGCTTAATGGATGTTTAATTAGGACTAATTGTATGATTAAATTAGTGTAATCTTGTTTAAGCCCTAATTAATTATTTTTAATTAATTAATTATTTCAATTTATAAATATTATTTTATTAAATAATATTATTATAATATAATATTTAAATATTTAATTTTCGGAATTAAATTTAATTATTTAATAATTTCGAAAATTTTGCCGGGATGGCCGGTCGTTAGAATTTCACGATCGCAACAGTCGATCGGTTTGTGTTAATTGTAAGCTTAAATTGAGAAATTGAGTGATTGATGGTTATGGTTAATTATTTCAAAAGTGTGGAATTGAGTGATATTGATGAAGTTTTGGTGTTTAACTTGAAAATACATGGTGTCGGCTTTTGGCACCATAATTGGTTGGTAGGTCTAGTTTATATCGATTGATTGAATGGATGTTTATGTGGGGATTTATCCCAAAGTTGATTAGTGTTGGTTTTTGATGGGAAAATGACCGTGAGAGGTTGTGAGTTGAACCTAGAAAGCTATCAAATCTAGAATTGCTGAGTGGGGCCGTGATGCCACTACATAAAATATTGCCGAGTGGGGCCGTGATACCACTATATAAAATATTTCCGAGTGGGGCCGTGATGCCACTACATATAACATTGCCGAGTGGGGCCGTGATGCCACTACATATAACATTGCCGAGTGGGGCTGTGATATCACTACATAAAATATTGCCAAGTGGGGCTGTGATGCCACTATATATAGACTCGCTTGTAAGGCCGTGATCGAGAGTTGAGAATGAATAGTCAGAATGACCGTGTAATGATTTCAATAACATGTAATTGACTAAGTTGATTGATCGCTGAATCGATTCGAGTAATTGAATTGTTTGGATGATGTGGTTGTCAATATTTATTGATTAAACTAATGTGCAGGAAGGAACTCAGGCGAGGTAAGTCCTCTATCCTATTTGTGTGGCTAGAGCGCCCTGAGGCGTATTTTCTTCATAATTGAGTTTTAGAGGGTAGGACTCATTGAGACGTAGTCTCATCCCGGTTGTGGGATAATATTTCAAGTCCCTAGATGACGGTCGTGGAGGACCGAAAGTCCTGGAGTTCGGAAGGTGGAGGCTGAAGAATCGCGAACGTGTCGACAAGTTGGTCATAGGACGCTTCCTAGTTGTTGAGCCTGTCTATTTTGTAGACAATCTAGTGTTGTATATAAACCTGTGTGTTTATAAGAAAGCTTGATTAATTGTGATTGGTTGCCTGCTTTTCTATCCCAAGTTAAATGTTGTCAGGGGATTTGTTTCGCTTCCACATACGTAATAGAAATGAATGGGTCGGCGACGTGTCCTGGGAAGTCGCATTTGTATTGACCAGAGTGGGATGTTCGCTCGCTCGGAGGATCGGGGCGTGACATTATTTATGTGATCTTTTCAATTATTTTTATCGAAGACATGCAAAGCAGGTGATCATGCATAAATCATTCAAACAAACACATAAGTAAAATGCAATAATATCCAAGCAAGTAAAGTGCGGATAGGAATGAAACCGAGCCGTACTCGGCAAAATTAAACATGTATGTTATAAATGAAGGGTCGTTTCTTCAAAATAAACTAATACTTGAAAAAGGATAGTGAATATGCGAACATGAAGTGCTATGAATATTTTCTAAATAAATTACTTCTCTAAAATGAACTATTAAAAACATGTAAATACAATCTAATTAACGCGGTCTAAAAAGAAGTGCAATATTAGGAGAATGAATCTATTTGTGAATATGCAAATTTTTCTGAATGCACTCCTAGACATATTTGGTGACATTTTTAATAAAGATGCAATCTAAAATTATTAGCATACAAGATATGTTCTTTTATATTTTCTTTTTTTATGACATGTGATTTGTGAAAATAAAGTGCTAATATGGTCAATGCAATATAATGTTCCAAAGATGCATCAAGACATCTATTCATGAAAATTTTAATTTCTCTTACTAGGCAATTATCATGCTGCAAATAAAATGTAGAATCCTATTTATGCAAAAACATGCAAAAGTATCAATAAGCTTACAGATGCAAAGGCAAACACAATTGGACCTGCAAATATGAATTTTTCTATATACGCAAATATCAAGACGTAATTTACTCATGTAGGTTCCCTAATTAATCTAAACATGTGTTTCTGACCCCAAAAAAAAAAAAAAAAAAAAATCTAAACATATGATTCATGTAACATTCCCTTATTAAGACTATAAATATAACATGTCAATCTAACATTGAAAACCTAGTAAGTATATTATATAATATGCAAATTACTACATGTCTAAACTAACGTAGTGGAAGCATAATTTAATATCAACCATCTCTCCCTCCAACAATCATGATACAATGCAAATCACCACTAAGTACCATAGGAAAAGATAAAAAATCCACCCCGAACCACTTTTATTTACATATTTTCATGATGGATTTTCTCGGGTCGATATAACAAAAGAAAGCCAAGATTTTTAGCTACACTTGGCCACATCCCAAAAGGATATTTCGACCCCTATAACGATCACGTGTCATCCTCCATCTATCAGTGATGGCTACTCCAAAAAAGAAACATCAGCTCTCTACCCCTCACGCGGCCATCATACCCATCCTGGTGCATTGGGCGATGGTGGCGGCAACATCCCTATAAACACTCCATCTCGGCGGACATGAATCGACAGAAACTCCTGAATGACAGGGCCCCCAGCCAGGCCCACATCGTACATGACCAGCACTCGCACTCACACAAATGTCAGTCCAGGGATGGTAACGCAGTCGATCTCCGTACACTCTACCTCTACATCAGATGGGAGGCCATAGAAGGTACCCCGCGTGACGGTAGGGAGCGGCATCTTTCTAATATGAAATGTTGGTCCCCGAAGGGGTGAGTACAGCCAAGCAACAGGTAAAAGATCCGATAAACCACTCAATACATCACACAATACAATCATAACAATCATAGCATAGTACATGCCATTCATGCATCCAAGCATAACTTACCTTGCAGCCATGCATATGTCATCATACCATATGTACATACATCCTCATGTACTCATCACTATCATGTCACACATATATCATCATGCCATATACAACCATGCACTCATCATCATCATGTCACTCATATATCATCATGCCATAGGTGATCATCATCATGTCACACATATATCATCATGCCATAGGTGCACATACAACCATGCACTCATCATCATCATGTCACACATCCATACGTATGTCATCACATCATATGTGCATGATTCAATTTCCACTTTTATCTTTCAATTTGATCACCACATCTCTCTTTCCCGTGATCAACAATTGCATCCCACATTCTATTACTCGCACCCCAACCTGGCATCGCGAGAAAACCTCCGGCACACACCATCGGGCATCTGACACCCCCACATTCCGGGCATCTCGCATCCCAACTGGCATCACGAGGCATCCCCCCGGGCACAAACCTCCGAGGCTTCCGGCACCCAACCATTCCGGGCATCTCGAAACTCCCGAGGACATCCGGGCATGTATCACAATACAACCGGGCATCCGGCACCCCCCATCCCGGGCATCCTGACACTCCCAGGGCATTATCGGCCCCCTCCAACAGTTTCCTCATTCATCATAATTCATGTTCACCAATTTATGTCTCACAATCAACATGGCACATGATGTAATGGCAACAAAGGCTAATTCAGCATTTGATTCTATATGCAATGCCAATTATCATCACATGCTCAGCAATATTCAATCACCTCAATCAATATAATTAATAGGGCTCATCCAAAGCAGAATAATCACAATTTCCAGCATTTGAAATTTGTATAATCCATGCTTGCACAATTTTAGAAAATATTTCCATTAAATGCCCAAATGGTCTTAAAAAATTATGAAATTTTAACATGTGCTAGTCAAAACAGAATGGCAGATATTTTATACAGGAAATTGTATCAAAAGACCCTCATACAATTTGATATAGATCACGCATCACAGCATTTCTATTCTATCAATACAGCTTGCACAGTTTTTGAAATATTTTTGGTTAAATAGGTATATGAACTTCAAAAATTATGAAATTTTAATATGTCATAGGGAAGACATAAAGAAAGATACTTCGTGCAGAACACTTTTCCAAAATAGTTTTATATAAAATGATATGACCCATGCATTGAGACTGACTAAACCGAACGCGACAGATTACTCGGTTTTTGGAATAATTCCGATTAAATACTCTAATGACCTTCAAAAATTATGAAATTTTACCAGGTGATATTCAAGACCCTAAGGTAGATTTTTCATGAAGACATCCAGGCCATATTCGTTCTAGATAATTAACTATGGACGGTCGAAACCCCTGTTCCTAGTACCGAACAGTCCAGGTTTAGCTGTCTCCGAAAAATCAAGGTTTCACCTACTTATCTTCCTTCATTTCCTATGAATTTTTTATATTTTTTTCCTCAAGAGGTCCACTACAACTTTCATTAAGGGATCTAGGTGAGATTCTCAAAGGATAGTCACTTTATAGTTCACGAAGTCGCTGGAGTCCAGTACAACACTTCCAGATCTATCGTCTTCAAAGGAAAAATCGTTTCACTAGGCTAAACTTGTTCGTTTTACTTAAAATTTGAGTATGTTAGTTTTCAGGATGTTCTCTACAACTTTCGTGAAGAAGTCGAAGTGAAATTCTCAGTAAAAAGTGACATGCAACACACAAAACCACCAAGAGGTCAACAAAACAGCTTCAGATCTAACGTTTTCGTAGAAGAAGGGTTTCACCCCTTAAAACTCAGCCATTTTGTCTCAAATTTTAGTATGTTATACTTTGAGATGTTTTCTACAACTTTCATGAAGAAGTAAAAGCCAAAATCCAACTCAAAACCCGCATGCAAGCCTCTACAACATTCTGGGTCAGGCGGTATACTCGAAAACAGAATGCTATTTCAAAACAACACACTCAAGCTTCGGTTTCTCACACCCTAAACGTCCGAGATTCATCACCATTTAAACACATATGCAAGATACAACATGCAAGAGCAGAATATGGATCCCAACTTGCCTCTATACCGAGCAAGCAACGGTACACGGACGGCGACAAGCGACGGACGCACGGCGGACGGCCACGAGCGACGGACGAGCGGGCTTCCTCCTTCGCGCGGCCTCTTCCTTTCTCTCTCAGTTTCCCTCTCCCTCTCGGTAGCTCTCTCTCTCTCTCTCTCTCTCTCTCTCTCACCTTGGATGAAGCCCTCTCTCCCCCTCCTCTCTTTTCCTTAAACTCCATCATCCCCCAATGTTCTTCCTTCCATCATTAGCAATGATTAGCCATCATTGATCATGCATTTTGCCACTTGGCAAAGAGGATGACAAATGGCTTGAATGCAAGATGGGCCTCCATCTCTCTTGTTGGGCCAGCAATGGGCAACGATTCCTCCTGGCTTCTTGGGCTTCGTGGCTTTTGGCCCAAATGGCCAAAATGAGGTGAGGTCAAGACCTGGTTTTAAATAATACTTTACCCATATCTCATCCTAATTAGTTACCTAATTAAACCTAAATTATATAAACACCTAATTGAAATTTATAAATCACAAAAATTTGTGACCTATCTTAATAAATTCCAATCCATAATCCTTCATGGCCAAAAATAGAAATTTTTATCAAATAATTTTTCACCATAAACTTGGCCAAAGTCTTAATGCAAGACATTAATTTGAGCACCCTAATGACTCTTGAATTTTAGGATGCCACAATTCTCCCCTCCTTAGAGAATTTCGTCCTCGAAATTAAATAGTTACTCATGCCCTTTTGAAACAAGTAGGGGTACTTTTCCTTCATCTAATCTTCACTTTCCCATGTGGCTTCTTCCATATCATGATGTCGCCATAATACCTTAACCAATGGGATTCTCTTGGTCCTGAGAATTTGTTCCTTCCGATCCAGTACCTGCACAAGTTCTTCAATGTACCTCACTTTCTCATCCACTTTGATGGCTTCATGATCGAGTATGTGACCAGGATCCGGCTGGTACTTTCTCAGCATCGATACATGAAACACATCATGCAAATTTCCCAACTTAGGAGGCAGCGCCAAACGATAAGCCACATCTCCTATTCTTTCAAGTATCTCAAAAAGTCCAACAAATCTAGGGCTTAACTTACCCTCATTCCAAATCGAGATATTCCTTTCATCGGAGATACTTTAAGGAATACATGATCTCCCACACTAAATTCCAAAGGCCTTCTACACCTATTTGCGTAGTCTTTTTGTCTACTCTGAGCTGTTTTAAGTCTTTTCCTGATAATTTCAACAGCTTTAGTGGTAACTTGTACTAGTTCAGGTCCTGTCAATTTCCTTTCACCTACTTCGTTCCAACAAACAGGAGTCCTACATCTTCTTCCATATAATGCTTCATAGGGAGCCATGTCTATACTTTTCTAAAAACTATTATTATAAGCAAACTCCACCAAATGCAATCTTTCATCCCAATTTCCTTTAAAATCAATCACACAAGCCCTCAACATATCCTCTAATGTCTGGATTACTCTTTCTGTTTGTCCATCTGTCTGAGGGTGAAAAGCAATACTAAATTGGAGTTTAGTTCCTAAGGCAATTTGAAGACTTCGCCAAAAGTTCGAAGTAAATCTTGAATCCCGATCTGAGGTAATAGTTACTGGAACACCATGTAGGCGTACCACTTGACCTACATATAGATCCGCATATTTATCCATTGGGTAGTCTATGCGAACTGCTAGGAAATGAGCAGACTTGGTTAAGCGGTCTACTATTACCCAAATAGAGTCATGACCACTTGATGTCCTTGGCAATCCTTGCACAAAATCCATTGTTATATGTTCCCATTTCCATTCTGGTATGTCTAACGGTCTCAAAAGTCCTGCGGGTTTGCGATGCTCCGCTTTTACTTGCTAGGCACGTCAAACATTGAGAAACGTGCTTAGCCATATTTGCTTTCATACCATTCCACCAAAATTGCTGACGTAAATTCATGTACATCTTTGTACTACCTAGATGAACACTGTAATTACTCCTATGTGCCTCCGACAAAATTTCCTTCTTTACCTCTTCGTTGTCGGGAACACAGAGTCGTCCTTGGCATCTTACCACTCCATCTTCAGAGACATGAAATTCTGGTCTTTTCCCTAAAGACACTGCATCTTTCATTTTCAAAATTTCTGGGTCAGATTCTTGTAATGTCTTAACTTTCTGAATAATCTCGGGTTCAATTCTTAATGCACTAAGCATACCAATAAGACAATCCATTTCCAATTTAAACTCTGAGTCTGCTACGGACTTTAATAAGCTCCATTCCGCCATTCTTAAACTAGCCATCTCCATAGCTGACTTACGACTAAGAGCATCCGCTACCTTATTCGCCTTCCTTGGATGGTATCGTATCTCACAATCATAATCCTTTAACAACTCCATCCACCTCCTTTGTCTCATGTTCAACTCCTTTTGTGAGAATAGATACTTCAAGCTCTTATGATCCGTATAAATCTCAAACTTTTCTCCCATATAAATAATGCCTCCATATCTTCAAAGCGAACACTATAGCTACTAGCTCTAAATCATGTGTTGGGTAATTCAGTTCATGGGGTTTTAATTGTCTAGATGCATAGGCTATGACCTTGCCATGCTGCATCAGAACACATCCTAGTCCTTTGTGAGATGCGTCACTATTTACTATAAAACCATCCGATCCTGTCGGTATAGTCAAGATTGGAGCCGAGGTCAATTTTCTTTTAAGCTCCTGGAAACTCCTTTCACATTCCCCATTCCATTCAAACTTCACATTCTTTCGAGTCAATTTTGTTAAAGGACCCGCCAATCGTGAAAATCCTTCAATAAACCTTCTATAGTAACCAGCCAATCCTAAGAAACTCCGTATTTCAGTAGGTGTCGTTGGTCTCGGCCAATTTATTACCATTTCAACTTTTGCCGGGTCTACTGCAATTCCTTCTCCTGATACCACATGCCCTAAAAATATTATATGGTCTAGCCAGAATTCACACTTGCTAAATTTGGCATACAACTTATGATCTCTCAAGGTTTGCAAAACTATCCTCAAATGTTGTTCATGCTCTTTAGGCCCTCTTGAATATATCAGAATATCATCAATAAAAACAATCACAAACTGGTCTAAATAAGGCTTAAATACCCTATTCATTAGATCCATAAATGCAGCCAGGCACATTGGTCAATCCAAATGGCATA
This sequence comes from Eucalyptus grandis, assembly GCF_016545825.1. NCBI lineage: Eukaryota > Viridiplantae > Streptophyta > Magnoliopsida > Myrtales > Myrtaceae > Eucalyptus > Eucalyptus grandis. Next base: position 7,981,030 of record NC_052615.1, read on the forward strand.
ACCAGGAACTCATAATGTCCATAACAAGTCCTAAACGCAGTCTTAGGAATATCCTCTTTCTTAATTCTTAGCTGATGGTATCCCGATCTTAAGTCAATCTTAGAGAAGACCGAACTTCCTTGGAGTTGATCAAATAGGTTATCAATTCTAGGCAAAGGATATTTATTTTTAATGGTTACTTGATTTAGTTGCCTATAGTCAATGCACAAGCGCATCGACCCATCTTTCTTTTTCACAAACAAGACTGGTGCACCCCAAGGTGAAGCACTTGGCCTAATGAATCCTTTGTCAAGCAACTCTTGTAGTTGCACTTTTAATTCCTTCAGCTCAACTAAGGCCATCCTATACGGGGCTTTAGATATTGGTCCTGTTCCAGGCATTAATTCAATTTCAAACTCAACTTCCCACTCTGGTGGTAATCCAGGCAACTCCTCAGGAAATACATCTTGAAATTCATTAACTACTCGAACTTCATCAAGTTTAGGCTCCTCTCTAGTATAATCTATAACTATGGCCAGGTATCCTTGGCATCCTTGTCAAGTAACGCAAGAAGATGATTCTGGTGATGTATTTTGAGATACCTGAGACTTCAAGGACCTAAATGATGACTCTACTTTGATTATTTGACTTGGATCTCTTCATGAAACTTGTATAGGATATCTTGATGTATAACATATCCAAATTTCAGAGGAAACTAAAGAGAATAGGTAGGTTAAATCTAAATATTTCGGAGATGTGCTTCTACCGCCAAAATAAGTGCTACAGGTAGGTGGGTCTGACCTCCTAAAAATTCACAACTAGACTGATCAGGTAAGACAAATTGGATCACTCTTCTATAACAATCCATTCTGACCCGATACTTACGAAGCCAATCCATTCCTATAATAACATCAAAATCATACATAGCCATTACGACCAAGTCTATTTCCATATCCTTTCCTCCCATTGATATTTTACAATTTCCACACACCAGCGTAGACAATACCATATTCTTTAAAGGCGTGGAAACACAAAGAGGCGTCTCAAGAGGCATAACTTCTATTTTACTCAAATGCCTATATCTTTCAGACACAAATGAATGCATAGCACCCGTATCAAACAATGCATATGCCTTTTTACCATTTATAAGGATCGTACATGAGATAACGTTTTTGGAAGCTTCCGCTTCCTCTTGGGTGACCGCATACACCCTTCCTTGTGTTGGTGGCCTCTGAGGATTCCTTGAAAGGTTTGATCTAACCGTACTCTGTTGTCCCTGTCGCACCGAGCCAACACTCATTTGTGACCTTTCTTGTGGGCAACTTCTCCTAAGGTGGCCCACTTGTCCACAACCAAAACATTTTAGTCGTCCATTGCAAGGTCCTGGGCCATGTCGCCCATTACACCTTTGACAAACATCAGGCTGATAGGGTGCTTTCCCTATATTCAGGCCATTTCTTGCTCCCCCAAAATTTCCAAAATTGCTCTTTTTCTTCACATTCCAAGTCTGACCTTGACCAGAGTAGGGTCTCTTACCCTTTCTCACATCATTAAAGTTCAACTATTTCTTAAACTCTGATCACTCTCTCACCAGCTCCTGCTCCACTAATTGTGCCCTTTCATAAATCTCATGGTAATCCCTTATGTTCAAAGGCACTAGTTGTTTCCTGATATCAGTCCTCAACCCTTTCAGAAATCTCTTAGTCTTTTCTTCCCGATCCTCAATTAATCTAGGAGCATATCTAGATAATTCAGAAAATCTAGCCTCATATTGGTCTACTGTCAATTCTTTTTGTTCTAACTGAACAAATTCTGAAATTTTCTTGTCCTTAGCACAGTCAGAAAAATGCTTTCTATTAAAAGCTCTCACAAACTCTTCCCAATTAACATCAATACCTAGTGGAAAGATTATGTCCTTCGAAGCTCTCCACAAAAACTTTGCATTTCCCTCCAGCTGGTACTTTGCCAAAGTTATTTTCTCAACATCATTGCAGTCCAACAACCGGAAAATTCGTTCAATTCCATCAATCCAATGCTCCGCCTCCTCAGGACTTCCCATTCCATTGAACTTAGGTGGTTTCAGCTTTAGAAATTGCTCCACCAGTCCTTGAGTACAGCGTTATGCTCCGGGTTGTTGCTGCCCTTGTCTTTCCATCAGATCTCCTATATTGGCCAATGCTTCCAGGATATCTTCCATCCGGGGTTCAGCCTTTGTAGCGGAGGCTTCAACCCTTGACGGATGATGACTTCCATATCATACCATGATTTTCCTGCAGTTTCCAAGCATTTGCCTCGGGAAATATTTGTGATTCAATGTCTTCATTAAAAACAACAGCACTAAGGAAAATAAGTAACATCACCATGTTACTGGTACCTATAAGCAACTAACAATAATTACTAGGGATCTACGAGTGATTACTCATCACCCGTTATTCAAAGTTACCCAACTATTCCAGTCAATATCCTATGGTGTGCATTGTCATCATGTTCCTCAATTTCCAAATGAGGCTCTTTATCACTCCAACTCATAACCATTCGCTCTGATACCAAAAAGGGCGGCTGTGGCACCCCGAACCACCTAAGGTCGCCATAGATACCTATCTCTCCACCTAATAAACACTAATTTCATCTCTTAATAGAAGCATCGCAGTACATAGGCATATTTTTTTTTTTTAAAATGGTCCCAGCGCAACTTATTAGCGGAAGCATAATTTAATATCACCATCTCTCCCTCCAACAATCATGATACAATGCACACCACTAAGTACCATAGGAAAAGATAAAGCCGAGCCACTTTTATTTACATATTTTCATGATGGATTTTCTCGGGTCGATACAACAAAAGAAAGCCAAGATTTTTAGCTACACTTGGCCACATCCCAAAAGGATATTTCAACCCCTATAACGATCGCGTGTCATCCTCCATCTATCAGTGTCGGCTACTCCCAAAAAGAAACATCAGCTCTCTACCCCTCACGCGGCCATCACACCCATCTTGGTGCGTCGGGCGGTGGTGGCGGCAACATCCCCCTAAACACTCCATCTTGGCGGACATGAACCGACAAAAACTCCTGAATGACTGGGCCCCCAGCCATGCCCACATCGTACATGACCAGCACTCGCACTCGCACAAATGTCAGACCAAGGATGGTAACGCAGTCAATTTCCGTACACTCTACCTCTACATCAGATCAGAGGCCATAGAAGGTGCCCCGCGTGACGGTAGGGAGCGGCATCTTTCTAATATGAAATGTTGGTCCCCGAAGGGGTGAGTACAGCCACTCAGCAGGTAAAATATCCGATAAACCACTCAATACATCACACAATACAATCATAACAATCATAGCATAGTACATGCCATTCATGCATCCAAGCATAACTTACCTTGTAGCCATGCATATGTCATCATACCATATGTACATACATCCTCATGTACTCATCACTATCATGTCTTACATGTACCATCATGCCATAGGTGTAAATACATCCATGCACTCATCATCATCATGTCACACATATACCATCATGCCATAAGTGATCATCATCATGTCACAAATATATCATCATGCCATAGATGTACAAACATTCATGCACTCATCATCATCATGTCACACATATACCATCATGCCATAGGTGATCATCATCATGTCACACACATATCATTATGCCATAGGTGATCATCATCATGTCACACATATATCATCATGCCATAGGTGCACATACAACCATGCACTCATCATCATCATGTCACACATCCATACGTATGTCATCACATCATATGTGCATGATTCAATTTCCACTTTTATCTTTCAATTAGATCACCACATCTCTCTTTCCCGAGATCAGTAATTGCATCCCACATTCTATTACTCGCACCCCAACCTAGCATCGCAAGAAAACCTCCGGCACACACCACCGGGCATCCGGCACCCCCACATTCCGGGCATCTCGCATCCCAACTGGCATCACGAGGCATCCCCGGGCACAAACCTCCGAGGCTTCCGGCACCCAACCATTCCGGGCATCTCGAAACTCCCGAGGACATCCGGGCATATATCTCAATACAATCCGGGCATCCGGCACCCCCCATCCCAGGCATCCTAACACTCCTAGGGCATTATCGGCCGCCTCCAACAGTTTCCTCATTCATCATAATTCATGTTCACCCATTTATGTCTCACAATCAGCATGGCACATGATGTAATGGCAACAAGGGCTAATTCAGCATTTGATTCTATATGCAATGCCAATTATCATCACATGCTCAGCAATATTCAATCACCTCAATCAATATGATTAATAGGGCTCATCCAAAGCAAAATAATCACAATTTCCAGCATTTGAAATTTGTATAATCCATGCTTGCACAATTTTAGAAAATATTTCCATTAAATGCCCATATGGTCTTCAAAATTTATGAAAATCGAACATGTAATAGTCAAGACATAATGGTAGATATTTCATGAAGGACACTGCACCAAAAGATCCTCATACAATTTGATATAGATCACGCATCACAGCAGTTCTATTCTATCAACACAGCTTGCACAGATTTTGAAATATTTTTGGTTAAATAGGTAGATGAACTTCAAAAATTATTAAATTTTAATAAAATAGGAAGACATAAATAAAGATATTTTTTCTAAAAGAGTTTCCAGGTAAAATGATACATTGAGAAGACCCTAAGATTACTCGGTATATTTTTCAATGAAGAAATTATATTCAGGCCAGATTTTTCCTAGATAATTAAATATGAACGATAAGTAAATCGAAGTCCCCCTGTTTCTAGTACCGAACAGTCTAGGTTTAGCTGTCTCCGAAAAATCAAGGTTTCACCTACTTATCTTTCATTTCCTCTGAATTTTTGATATGTTTTGCCTAAAGAGGTCCAATACAACTATCATTAAGGGATCTAGGTGATATTCTCAAAGGATAATCACTTTATAGTTCACGAAGTCGCTGGAGTCCAGTACAACACTTCCAGATCTATCATCTTCAAAGGAAAAATCGTTTCACTAGGCTAAAATTGTTCTTTTTACTTCAAATTTGAGTATATTAGTCTTCAGGATGCTCTCTACAACTTTTGTGAAGAAGTCGAAGTGAAATTCTCAGTAAAAAGTGACATGCAACACAAAAAACCACCAAGAGATCAACAAACAGTTTCAGATCTAGCGTTTTCGTAGAAGAAGGGTTTCACCCCTTAAAAATCAGCCATTTTGTCTCAAATTTTATTATGTTATACTTTGAGATGTTTTCTACAACTTTCATGAAGAAGTCAAAGCCAAAATCAACTCAAAACCCGCATGCAAGCCTCTACAACATTCTGGGTCAGGCGGTATACTTGAAAACAGAATGCTATTTCAAAACAATACACTCAAAGCTTCGGTTTCTTACACCCTAAACGTCCGAGATTCATCACCATTCAAACACATATGCAAGATACAACATGCAAGAGCAGAATATGGATCCCAACTTGCCTCTATACCGAGCAAGCAACGGTACACGGATGGCGACAAGCGACGGACGCACGGACAGACGGTCGACGGACGAGCGGACGGGCAGCTTCTTCCTCGCGCAACCTCTTCTTCCTCTCTCTCGGTTCCTCACTCTCTCGGTTCCTCACTCTCTCTCTCCCTCCTTGGACGACAGCCCCCCTCTCTCTCTCTATTTCCCTTAGTCTCATCATTTGAAATGATTAGGAGCCACCCAAAGTGACCAACGGTGTGACTCTCCTTTTTGCCACTTGGCAAAACCCATGCATTATGGACTTGAAGGTAGGCCAGCCTCTCCCCTCTCTCCTTGTGGTCGACGGCAGCCTTTCATGGCTTCATGGGCCGGCCTTTTGGCCCATCATAAGTCCACACTCTTGGGCCTAAGACCCAAGCCTAATTAAATCAAATTTTAACCCCTTTTTAATACTAATTAAATCCTTATTGAACCAAAGTACTATAGTGTAAAAATTAAATAGCTATACACTTGAAATCACAAATCCATAAATTCTAATTCACAATACATATGGCCAAAGATAGGCCATCCTTTTCCAAAATTTATCCACTAAAACTCGGCCATAGTCCTTAATACAAGACATTAATTTGAGCACCCCTAATGACTGGCAAAGAATTTTAGGATGCCACAAAATCAAAGTAGAATAGTTCATATAAACCCAACCACAGGCAGCGCAGTTGGTGTGCGTTCTCTCCCTCATCGCCGGGGACGAGAGTTCGAACCTTCTTGTTGCTAAAGTGTCTTAAGTGGGGGGTCCTGGTGTTGGAGTCTTGGGCTAGCCTCCGCCGAGGTTTTATGTCTAAATAGCGGCTTGCGGCGAGGCCCAACGGTGCTACCGAGCATCGGAGGGTCGTGTGATTCCTGAAGGGTGATCTCCGGCGGTTCCTCGGTCATAAATAAATAAATAAATAAACAGTTCACATAATTTGAATTAATCAAAGAATGGAAACCGGGAATTTAGATTTTTTTACCTTGAAACCACAACCAATGTTGGAAAACCGTCCAACTCGGTTCTTCAATTCTTCACGATCTCCTTTTCCAGCGGTGCCTTCTGTTTTCTTTCCTCCTAGTCCACACCGCTTTATAGGTCTAGGTATTGAGCTCCAATATGTAGCCGAATATATTCTGGACATATTTGCTCAATCGTGTGCACTTTTCAGCCAACACTTACTTCTAGAAGGAATTATGGTGTTCTTCTTGATTTGTAGGATTGGTTAGCTTCAGCGTTATTTCACGGCGTGATGTAAGCTGACCAAAGAAGCCGTTGCCTGTGTAGATAATAAGACTGCCAGGTAAATAAAAAACAAACCGTAAAGAACGCTAGAGATTTACATGAATTGTTGCAAGTGTTAGTACTTTCTTCACGAAAAGAGTCAAATGTAAAGAGTTCTCTATTAAGTGAAAGTTATAGAGTTAAATATATAGCTCACTCCTCACTTGTTCCCCAAGCTCCAACACACAAACTCCTACAAGCTCTCGTATTTATCTTACCAAATTTTTCTAGAAAACCCTGCAAGACACATTAAATAACTTTTGTATGTGTTCTAAACAAAATAGGAGAGAAAACTTATTTAAAAGGGACATAACTGGTCCGAACACCCTCTCTCGATGGGTTAACTTGACACATTCTAATGAGACGCACTAACAATGTTCGAAAACTAGGCTACCAGTCAGTTTACCAAACCAACTCATGACAATCTCCTCTCTCTCATATTAGACCATCTTGGATATCGATCCAACTCCAAAATGATAGATTTGGCTAGAGACTGATGTTAGAATAAAATTCATATAATACTTTGATGCGGAAATTCAAAGTAAAAACAAGGATCTTTGATCTTCATGATTCTCACAATTGGATGAAGACATACCTTTATCCATAGCGCTACGCTTGATGATGATCGTTGTAGAAAACCCAATGATCTCGAACCAAAAGGAGAAATCCGATTTCTCTCCTTAACCCCTAAACCTTAATGTATTCAATTGATGGAGGAGAGAATACGTTCTTACAATTACTGTTGTTCGTATGTGGGTGGAGAGAGGACCGGACTCTTTTATACGTTCGTTGAAAAGGTGCCTTCCATCAAAGCGATATACCCTTTCGTTTTATTAGAGTCGTACCTTCTCATAACCAATATTATTTATAGCATTTCAATCATTATTAAACCATATAATAAATCACATAATATGGGCCACAATAATTTTACATTCTCCCACTTGGCCCATATGATTCTCCTTTCATGGTTTAATGAAGACCATAATGTGCACAATAAGATTATGCTATAAAATTTCATTAAATTGGCAATCACATAATAATCACAATTAAGTAAAGAAACTAATGCGAGTCATAGTGGTTATATGTCATTAATCGACATAGTCCCTTCTATGTACTACAACTATAGCGCTTACTTAACATGATCCATAAATGAGAAGTACTATAATAGTCCAACTATAATGTTTCTTTAGAAACTATCCCGTTTAACATTCATCTATTTCCATAATGTATACTAAATAGAAAACAAGAAATATCAGAAACATGTAAGTGAGCTCAAAGTGTCCAATAATGCCCATCCTTTCAACATGCTCATTAAATATTTTGGGCGGCAATCCTTTTGTTAAGGGATCTGCTATCATAAGATTGGTGCTAATGTGCTCAATTGACACTCTTTGTTTCTGAACTTTTCTTTGACAGACAAGTATTTGATCTCCATATGCTTAGCACCCTTAGAATACTTGTCGTTCTTTGAGAAGAAAACTGCTGCAGTTATCACAATAGATTTTCAGCGGCTTGGCACACCGTCGACGATCACAAGCCCCGAAATAAAATTCCGCAGCCATAATCCATGAATTGTGGCCTCAAAGCATGCCACAAATTCAGCTTCCATAGTGGATGCAGCAATAACTGATCTGCTTCGCACTCTTCCATGAAATTGCCCCTCCAAATGTAAGAAACAAGTAACCAAATGTTGATTTTCTTGTATCGACACATCCGGCTAAGTTCGAATCTGAATATCCAATCACCTCGAGATGATCGATCTTTTATAAGTGAGCATATGATTCTTCGTTCCTTGCAAGTATCTAAGAACTTTCTTTGCAGCTTTCCAATGATCCATTCCAGGATTACTTTGATACCTACCCAAAGATTCCGACAAAGAAACTGATGTCCGGGTCTGGTGCAAGTTTGTGCATACATTAAGATTCCCACAATAGATGCATAAGGAATATTATTCATTTGTCCTCGTTCCAATTCACTTTTCGGACATTGCATAAGGCTAAATTTATCACCTTTCTGAATTGGAACTATTCCTGCTGAACATTTACTCATATTAAATCTCTCTAAAATTTTCTCAATGTAGGCTTTCTGAGACAATCCTAATAATCCTTGTGATCTATCACGGAATATTTCTATTCCTATCACATATGTTGCCTCTCCCATATCCTTCATTTCAAAATTCTTAGAGAGAAATTTCTGGTTTCATGTAACAAACCAAGATCATTAGCAAAGCAAGCAAAATATCATCAACATACGTAACTAGAAAAATAAACTTGCTCCCACTAATCTTCATATATATACACCGATCAACGGTGTTTTCCTTAAATCTAATGAAGTTATGGTATCGTTAAACTTAAGATACCATTGCCGGGAAGCTTGTTTAAGTCCATATATTGACTTCTTTAATTTACATACCATGTGTTCCTTTCCTATAACTGAAAAGCTTTTCGGGTTGGTCCATATAAACCTCTTCATCTAAATTCCCATTAAGAAATGCGGTTTTTACATCCATTTGGTGTAACTCCAAGTCATAATAAGCCACCAAAGCCATAATGATTCTAAGTGAGTCCTTCTTAGAGACTGGTGAAAATGTCTCTTTATAGTCAATGCCTTCTTTCGAGTAAAACCCTTTGCAACAAGTCTGGCTTTATGTCGTTCAATATTGCCTTTTGAGTCGCGCTTGGTCTTAAAGACCCATTTACACCCGACCTTCTTACATCCTTTAGGCAATTCAACTATATCCCAAACTTGATTTTGATGCATGGATTTTAACTCTTCTTCCATGGCATTAAACCATTCATTAGAATCTTCACATTCCATGGCTTGGGAAAATGAATCTGATCATTTCCAATTCCTAAGTCAATTTCTGACTCTTGTAGATAAACCATATAGTCATCAGAAATAGCCGACCTCTTTCTTTGAGATCTCCTTAATGCTATTTCTTGTGACTCGGTTATTGGAAGTTCATTATTGACATATCCATTATTGAGTGTTCGTTGTTCTCGATTATTGTTAGATTATACTACAATATCAGAAACAACAACTTTAGAAGCTTTAGGCATAGGAACTTCTACCCTTACTTCTTGAATGCAAGCATCACGCATTCTTTCACTCCCACTGATGTCACCATTCTCAATGAACCTAGCATTTCCAGATTCAACAATTCTTGTACTATGATTAGGACAATAAAATTTATACCCTTTGGATTTCTCTGCTTTCTCTGCATAACCAATGAAATAACCACTGGTCGTTCTTGAATCCAATTTCCTTTCATGTGGATTGTAAATTCTTACTTCTGCTTGACAACCCCAAACATGCAGGTGTCGTAAACTAGGTTTCCTTCCCGTCCACAGTTCAAATGGAGTTTTTTGAAACTGCCTTACTAGGAACCCTATTTAATAAGTACATAGAAGTCTTTAAAGCATACATCCACAAAGATAAGGGTAAAGATGAATGACTCATCATACTCCTAACCATTTCCATTAAAGTACGGTTACGCCTTTCGCTACACCATTTTGTTGTGGTGTACTTGGCATTGTGTATTGAGCACAAATGCCATGTCTTTCAAGGAATTTAGCAAATGGACCTGGACATTGTCCCGATTCATCATATTTTCCATAATATTCACCACCTCTATCCGATCTTACTATTTTCACCTTTCTATCTAATTGCCTCTCAACCTCTTTAATATACACTTCAAGTGCATTCACTGATTGAGACTTATCATGCAATAGATAAATGTAACCATAACGTGAAAAATCATCAATAAAGGTTATGAAATAGCTTTCCTTACCAAAAGATGGAACATCAAAATGACCACATATGTCAGTATGTATAATTTCAAGAAGCTCCGTGCTTCTTGTGGCACCTTTCTTAGTGTGCTTTGTTTGTTTACCTTTAATACAATCAATACACACTCCAAGGTCAGTAAAATCCAAATTTGGAAGAATTTCATTCTTCACTAATCTTTGCATTCTTTCTTTTGATATATGACCCAGCCGTTTATGCCACAAGTAAGCAGAATTTTCATTCACCAAACTTCGTTTAGTGCCAACATTATGATGCAAGGTCATTAATATCTCAACAAAAGTATTATCAAGTCTAAATTTGTAGAGACCATCACATAAAGTTCCAGTTCCAATAAGAGTATCACTCTTAAATAGACTGAAAGATTCAGATCCAAACTTACAATAAAATCCCGCCACATCAAGTCTTGGCAAAGAAACTAAATTGCGAGAAAATGTAGGTACATAAAGGGTTCGAAACAAATCCAAATAATGCCCAGTATTTAAGATCAAACGATAAGTGCCAATGCCTTCAACTGGAGCTTTGTCTCTGTTCCCGTAATCACATAACTTTCATTTGGCTTTATAGTTTGGATCGTAAGAAATCCCTGCATCGTATTTGACACATGAGTGGTGGCACCAGAATCAATCCACCAAGTATTATAAGGAACTTCAGTAAATTTTGATTCAAAACATACTAAAGCACAAGGCTTACCTTTCTTTTCGAACCAAGCCTTACATTGCAGACAATCTTTCTTCAAGTGTCCAATTTTGTTGCAAAAATGACACTTAATAAGATTGCGTTCCTTCTTGTGGATTTGAGAAGCCTTTGAAGAGTCATTCAGGACGTGTAGTCATTTCTTCTTGCTCCTTCCACCTTTCCTCTTAAAATTCTTTCGAACTTCTTGATGACTTGAGAGATGAACAGAATGAGCCTTTTGATTCTTTATCCTTGTTTCCTCTTGAACTAGCATACTGCCAATTCCTGTTTACATTCCACTTGTCCTTTATAGTGTTGTAATTCATCTGAAATGGCCCATATTGCTCATGAGGTAAGGAATTAAGTATAAATTGTACTAAAAAGTAATCATCCACATTCATTCCCAAAGTCCTTAACTTTACTGCTAAATTGGTCATCTCAAGTATATGCTCATGCATGGTACGCGAACCATCATATTTCATGGTGGTCGGTGTGCTCATCGCTGTACCAAGAAGTGACTTATCGCCAGCTTGAGAACGGTCTTCCACAAATTTCATAAATTCCTTAGCATTGTTAGTCTTGGGAAGAGAAGTCTTTAAGTTGTTTGCAACTCATTCGCATGAACATTAAGCTCAATCTGTTTGATCTTTCCCAAGCTTTATGGAAAGACTTTTCATCATTGCTACTTTCATCGCAATAGCAGCTGGTTTTTCAGCTTGAAGTGCTAAATCAAGATCCAGGACACCTAAGTGAAACTGGACTTGTTCACTCCAATTAGGAAAATTTATCCCATTGAATAAGGGAACAGATGAGGCGTGCGAATGGAGTGAAACAGGTACAGATACTGCAAATGTGCAAGAAAATACTCATACATTAATGCTTTGAGAATATCATATAAAGATTCAAACTAAACTACACATGCACATCATAGTTCTCCTTTGGGCGATCCTATGATATACAAATATATATAAACCATAATGATGCTAATAACTTTTATTTGATAATTGTAAATATATCTTATTAAAATTTATTTGTTATCTTTGGATATACAAACAAATTTAACAAATCATATTAATTATCAACCATCATGTTCATGAATTATAAGAAAATAATTAACCTTTGGGTTAATCCCTAAGTTCTTATAATAAATGAACTTCAATATACCCATAACTCCAATAATGATATAAAACATATCAATTTCATATATAGCATCACTTAATCATGGGTAATTGAATAAAATAATTTACAATATCAAAAAAATTCAAAAGACTTCAAGGTTCGCCACTTTGGTGACTAACAAACCATTCATAATATGAATTTTCAATATTGTAAAATACAAATATTTACCAAATTTGCACACAAGGATAAAATGCAATTAAAGCATAAGGGCAAAATTGTAAAATCATAATTCCATAAGGGCAGAATCATAAATTTAATATCTAGGGGCAAAATGGTAAATAATCAGCAATGGCAGAATTGTAATTATTAATTAAACAGGGGCATAACAATAAATAAATTAAGTAGAAGGACAAAATTGGAATTTTAAAAATGACATAGGGGCAAAACGTAAAAGGGCGCGCGGGACGCCAAAGCGCGTGCCGAGCACGCGCCTTCATCCGCCGCGGCGCGTGCCCGGCACGCGCGTCCCAACGCGCGGAAGCCCCGCGCGCGTGGATCCCACACGCGCAGCACTTGCGCGCGCGTGAAGGCGTGGCGCGTGGTTCCACGCGCCTGCAACCGCAGCGCGCGTGGAGCCCACGCGCCTTCTTCCTCGCGCACGTACGCGATTCTTCGCCGTTTTTTCCGTTCCGCCGCGGTTTCGCCGGCCGCTTCTTCTCTCGTAAGCCATCCTGCACACAAATAAATAATGGGTTTTGAAGAGTATGCCGGCACGACCACATGGGTTTAAGTTTCGGCAAAATGACCAAGAAATTGGCCCCAAATCAAACCAAAATTTTCAGAACACAAAAACTCCACCACCGCCGCTTCCGCTCGCTCGATTAGCCTCCGGCGAACACCAATATACCGGAAAAATCATGGCTGATGTTCCTCATGACAGTGCGACGGTGTGGGTCCGAAATCAAGCGGTGGGTTGCCGGATTTTACCCGGAACCGCGAGTTTCTTCCTTGCCCTCAAAATTCGAATTCCACCATTTTTGTCCTTTTCCACTCGTGCACACACAGTAACTTTTCTTCACCATTTTAGTCCATAAAAAACGTTCCATCATTCGGATTTTCTTTAACAGAACTTTCCAAAACATTTCAACAACAACAAATACTACGAACAGGATCGTTCAACAAATCATCAAACATCAACTATAATATTTCTTTAAACGGAAAAATCATGAGATCATAAACCAAACGCTCTGATACCAACTGTTAGAATAAAATTCATATAATACTTTGATGCGGAAATTCAAAGTAAAAACAAGGATCTTTGATCTTCATGATTCTCACAATTGATGAAGACATACCTTTATCCATAGCGCTACGCTTGATGATGATCGTTGTAGAAAACCCAATGATCTCGAACCAAAAGGAGAAATCCGATTTCTCTCCCTTAACCCACTAAACCTTAATGTATTCAATTGATGGAGGAGAGAATACGTTCTTACAATTACTGTTGTTCGTATGTGGGTGGAGAGAGGACCGGACTCTTTTATACGTTCGTTGAAAAGGTGCCTTCCATCAAAGCGATATACCCTTTCGTTTTATTAGAGTCGTACCTTCTCATAACCAATATTATTTATAGCATTTCAATCATTATTAAACCATATAATAAATCACATAATATGGGCCACAATAATTCTTACAACTGAGCCACAAAACTCCTTGGCTCAGTTCTCTTGGCCAAGGTATAGTGCTCATAGTCCATGCTGGTTCTCCCAACGCCTCGACGAGCACTCATTCTCCATAAACGCCAATCAAACTCCAATAACCTTGTCCTTGCAATGACATCTTGGATGAATATTTCTTGATGTTGATATGAGTAGTTAATTCGTGATAAATAGGATTTCTAACCAAATATATCACACCTTTGTTGTCACAATGGTTGATAACACTTTTATTGAGGGTAACAATGCAACCTTGAGGGGGATAAACGGGTTGTTTTTAAACTTTGAAAAACTTCATCAGAATATTTCAAATTGAACATTGATAAAAACATATCAATATAGTCAGATGCAGGATGCTTCTATCAAACATATATTCCTAATAGTGAAGAGATAAAAAAATATTGCACATAAATATATAGTGATTCAGCTTATACTAATCCTACGTCTACTCTTCATGACTAACATCCATAACAAGGCTGAAACCACATGCTATTTTAATAGAGGTTACAAAGTGTCGGTTCAGTATGAAGCTAATAGATGGCTCTACTACATCGGCATCACACTTGTATACTTCTCTAATCCCATATTACAAGCACGAGGGCTTTTGCTTGTGAGAGTTTTATTGACCTCCGAATTTCGCTGATACATTTTTTTTTTTGAGGAAAATTAATTCACAAATTAGGGATTATAATATTGATATCTCATGCCCCAGCCATTTAAGCATCAAAATCAATATTCCCCTAGGATTTTTTTTTTTTAAAGATTTTTTTAGAACCTTCAAGAAATCTTGAGGTTTCTCTCTCTTATAACAAACTTTCGTTTGCTTTTGGCAATAACTAAGTCACGTACACATGCATATTCACGTATATGGCAGAAAGCCTCAAGCATGGGTTTTGACCGGATGGGCATTTTCATCTTTGTATATGGAGTATAAAAGGAGATTTCCGCTTCCTTCGTCAGAGAGGAAGGTAACAGAGACGCACACACGCTCATGCCATCAAAATATTTAGTATAAGACGCGGCGATGAAATTATACATCAACTTCAACGGACGATAGCTACAATTTATTGAGAAATAAGTATTGACGAATTTGACCTTCCCATGGTTTCCGTAACTAAGTTCTACACGTTACCTCGATCAGCTTCTCCGCATATCTATTTCTTTGAAACCACCCGTACCGCACATAGATACATGTACATGCTATTTTGTCCTATTCGGAGAAAATTCCGACGTTAAATTGGACGATGTCGATGGCAAGGATCGCAATTATCTTAAAGAGCGTTACCAAAGCATCAGTATTGGACCTCATGCTTTCATTTTGAGATTTTCGTTAACCTGATATCGTAGGCAGAGGGAAGCAAGTACGGTATACAGTTGAAGTACTTTTATTACCATAAGACAGGACCGAGATTAACCGAGAAGTTGGTGTAGAATAGATCAAAATGAAATGCAAGTTCTACCTCCATAACTCTGAAAACTCGCTCATGTCCATTCTCTTCAGGAAACAGGCTATGTCGAATCAGGATCTATAACGTGTCGTGAGCTTCTCGGGGCAGGGGCAACGTAGGGGCAGCAAATATCAGGCAGTTACGCTCGAAGAGTGGAAAAGGGAGGCAAATATCCTTGAGCTCACCATCTGGGTCTCCTCCACTCGCACTTAATAGCCTCCCTCTGCAATTCCAAATCTTTTCAGCAGTGATAGCGTCATCCATGGTAAGTTCGGATGATCGGTACTATGGCGCATCTCCCTTAAGCCACTATGATTGTTGCTTCTGCAACGCTAGTGAGAAGCGCAAGTGCACCTTCTGCCCCTCTCACCAAGTACCTGTACCCTTGTACGCAAGATGGATAATCTTGGGTTAGATGCTGCTTCGGTGCTCGGTGCTCATGTAGTCAGCTTCTGAATGAAGTTTTTCTGTATTTCATCCTTGCTAGCTGACCTCAAAGCTCGGACTCTTTCGTCAGCTTTCAAGAACACTGAAAATACAAGATAAGACAACCTGCATTATTTTCTATGGGGGGCACATAGGAACCAGTTAGCGACCCTGCTTTACCACATTCAATGGGCAACTCGGTGGCAAGGGACTTCCATTGTTCGATGTCCTCAAGACTGTGTACAGTGGGGAAATCGGTGCTTCTGAGAACCACCACCAAGATAGTCATCCTAAATGGGAGCAACATATTGAAAAACGCAGCATACTCCATGAGGCCCCGAACACCAGCATTGTGAAAGCGCGCTTTGAGCAACGTCGCCTGAATGCCCCGAAGACAGCCAAATAGATTAGGCAGCCAGCTAGGAGGACCAGCGGCGCCTTGACTCGATAGACCCTGGACTGGCGAATCTCCTCCGTATTCACCGAATAATTTATGTAGAAATGCTCTTCTATTTTCGGGAATGACGTTGGGACCAACCATATTAACATGTTAATCGAGAAAAAATTATTCAAAAAATTCTAAACCTATTTTATTTTTAATCTTAGACATTTTAATTTTGCCAATTCAATTTTAAATCTTTTTAATTTTATTAATTCCTAAAAAAATGTTCGTGAAACTTTTTCAAAATGACAATAATTTGCGTCCTGCCCCCGCCCGTCTAATTGAAATCCATGTTAAGATTCATCACTCTTGTCAATTCAATTTATCAGTCTTAAAAATCAATTGAATCCATCCAGCCAATTTATCCTGGATACCTAGTCAATGCCGACATGGATGTTGGAAATCAAAATGACGACTTTTTTTTTTTTTTTTTTAATTATATGTTTTGATTACTTGCGCTTTAGCAGACAGCCTTGTGCGTCTCTGCCCCCCGCCCGTCTCTGCTCTTCGTGTGCATCTCGGCTCTTTTTGCTCTAAATCACAAGGAACGAAATCCTTAATTTCAAACCTTAGAAAATCGTAGCCCCAAATCGGGGAACCGGGGATTTCTATCTACCAGCAGCTTTCAAGGGAACTTGACAACGACGACTTAGCCTAGCAAGAGGAGGACAAGCCACAATTGCGCGGTTCGTCGAGACCTGGTTCGACGCGAAGACCCAATTCACCTATACCCAATTGTGACTCGACTCGGCCTTGAGATTCTGCACCAAACCCGACATTCAGGTATGATTTCTTTTGGACTCTGCCACTTTGCAATGCAGTTTGTTTCAGCTTTTGTATACACAAGTAGAGCCTGAGATTAGTAGTTTCATTTGTGCGAAAATCAATCACGAATGAGGCTGCTTTAATATATTGAGCTTCTGTTATTTTATATTGTTATACTTTGCATTCATATAGAATCACTATCCACCTAATATTCAACCCCTTCGATAAAATGCCTAAGTGACATACGAATGTATGTCTGTGAAAGAGTGAGTTTTACAGTAATATCATTCGATTTTAACCATCCAAGAGCTATTGGAACATCAATTTGAATAGAACTTATCGAAACAATATGTCATAGCTTGTGGGTCACCAAGAATATAAACAATCAATCAAGTTGTTGTTTATGGATTTGTTTTTGTTATGCATTGTCATTACCTTTTTGATTCTATGTTCTGTATTGCCATCAAGATGAGTGTAAATAGATACATGTAGTTCAAGTCAACGAAGTTTCAGATAATTAGAGGCTAATCTACTTATCTATGTTACATTTTCTTCTCATAGCTTTAAATTTTTATTGTAACTGCTTCCCAAATCTGTTGGTTACTGGGTTTGTAGCAGCTGGTGGTTCAAGTTTTGTTCGCATGCTGAAGCATTAAAATATTTATATTGCTTGATTTACCTGCATTGCTGGGGATACGATCTCAAGAAGTGTGGGGAATGTTTTGTTTTGTTAAGTAGTAGAACCAATGCAAGAATAGAGCAAGCACACTTTATTGGATAGCATCTTCATCTTGACCTTCATTAGTGGCAACGTTTTCCAGAGTTGCTTCTTGCAAAATTGAATTGAATTTTCACATACTATTAACTAATTTTGCATGTATCTGTTCACCTATTCATCATGTTTGTATATTGCCTTGATTATTGAAAGAGGTACTTCAAATTGTAAGTGGGAAGCTATATGGATTGAATCTGTAAGAGGTTTCTAAAGATAGCTGAATCACAGCATCAGGAAATCAGGTCAAGCTCAAAGAGATATTTCTTTTATTCTTCCACACTTTGACAATATGGGCCACTTTAGACAGATTCGCACGAGATCTTTAAAATGTCATCCTCATTAGGCTTTGGTACCAAAGGTTTCCTTGATCTATTAAGGCTTTGCATCTCTCGAATCAAAGAGAGTTCCAATGAACACAACTCTGAGGAGGCTCTGGCTGATATGAACCATTGTCATTGGTCTCAGCTACATCAAGTAAGCAGATGCTCTGTCCTTGGAACTATACACACACACACACACATTGGCCTGAATGACACACCATAAATGTTGTGAATAATATTGATTGCATACTTAGTCTAAACATACACATTCTAAACATACACATTCGAAGATAGTTGATGTCCCCAAACTTTGTTCAATTAGGAAGAAGATGGTTTCACACAAGAAGTTCCAGATGCATCAGAATTGATGGAAAGTGGTAAGCCCGAGCTAATTGTGGCCTTAGGGTTCTGATATGTGCAGATATGTTGTCATGAATTGGCTTCCATTATCTACTTAATAAGTTAAAAAGTGCAGGTGAATTGGATGAGGTTGGAAGACCAGGGCCCTCATTACTACAACAATCCAGGCTTCCAATTCATAAACCTTGTGTGTCATTCAAGGAGCATCAACCCAAAAGCCCTGTAAACAGAGTTGATGAAAAAACAAGAAGAGAGTGCAAAAAGCCCATTGTAAGGAGTTCCTACTTTAAGCATCAGTTTTGGAATGAAACTGATAGAGACAGGGAGAGAGAAACTACCCCGGTTGGAAGTGACCCAACGAGTGTAGGTGAGACCGTATGTGTGAAAGGAATGATCATAAAAAAGAAGACCTATGCCGATGACACGGTCGAAAATGTAGGTGTAAACAGCATTGAGGAAAAAACAAGAAGATAAAACAGAGAGGTTATTGTAAGGAGCTGTTATTTCAAGCATCATGCGGAGGAAACTAATAGAGATGATGGAAAGGAAAATATCCTGGTTAAAGGTGATCATCCAATCAGTCTAGGTGAGACTGACTTTATGAAGCAAGTGATCATGAAGGGGAAAGCCTCCCTTGATGACATGTCGGAGAAAGGTGTAAACAGAAATGAGGACAAAGCAAGAAGAGAGAACAGGAAGTTTATTATAAGGAGTTCCTATTTTAAGCATCAGTCTGCAAATAATACTGACAAAGATGACGAAAAGGAAAACATCCCTGTTGAAAGTGATCATCCCATCAGTCTAGGCGAGACTGGCTTTCTGGAAGGAAGGATCATCAAGAGGAAAGCCTCCCTTGATGGCACAGCGGAAAAAGTAGGTGCAATGCAAGCTCCCTTTATCATGATTTGTTACCTAAAGTTAGATAGTTTTCTTAACTCCTTTGCCCTGTGTTCTCCTTGTCTCAGGAGAGCTCAAAACAAAAGCGTATGCATGTGGATGATTCTCTTGTCAATGATGGTATGTTGTCAACTGAAACTGCATGATTAATACCAGTACTTGTTTAGCAATTTTCTTGGTTCTTAATCTTAACATACTATCATGTTTGGCATAAATCTAGATTGATGTTGGTAGATATTGTACAAGATACAACCTTCAAAGAATTAAGGATGAAATTGCGAAAGCCGTTTATTATCTAACTAATGAAGATGCATGCATCAACATGACAAAGCCAAACTGCATTTTCTTTGTAGAGCTAAGCTGAGCTTCTAATTGGTTTGGAACATTCAAGCCCGAGCATGCATTTCATGTTTAGCACATAATTTGACTTTTTAACACAGGAAATCTTTTGCATCGTTTGGTATTTGAGTGTACATGGAATAAAGTCAACATTACTGGGAAGCCAGAAAATCTTGGGGTTATGCCATTTATCAAAGGGAACCATAATGATTTGACTCTACATGTTACAATACATTTTAGCTCTGAAAAAAGGCCTCCTGCTTTAGCAGTGAGTTACAGTCCATTTCTAGGCTCATACTCTGATGAATTGAATTCTAAATCCACGACTCATCTGCATGTACTTTGATTGTGAAAGTGAAGGCTCTTCATCAGAGGGTTATCTTTATTGATTACCATTATTCGGGAGTCCACCTTTTCTTTTGGGTTCTGGGGTGGCCTCTTTGGCATTTTGAAGACTACATATTTTAAGAGTTCCCTCAGGATGAAGTTTGAAATCTGATATATCTCTTGGCTTCAGGTAGCTGTGCCCCTGGATTAGACAAGTCATTCACTGGTTCTGAAGGAAAATTTGGAGCCGACATCTCCCGTTTAGGCCGCTATTCTGACATAGCAGAAAGTTCATTAGAGGGATTCATCTCGGTAATATTGTCATTTAGATTCACTGCTTCTGGTTCTCGTGCCAGTGGTCTCCCTGCTCCTTTGAAGGATGTGCACAATGCATGTACGAATAGGTAGGAGGATGACAGCAAAGAGATTCTCTACTTTTCCGAGCTCTTATTTGGTTGTCCCTCATTGATTTCGTTCAATAGTAGGTCAACTACTGCCCCAGATTTCAGTCAATTTGCATACGTAGCCAAGAACAGGAAGCCCGTGATTCCAACCCGCAGGAGTTGATTGTGTGCAGTATATTTCAATGTAGATCGATGCATCTGCTGAACTCCTAGTCAAAACAATGGTTGCCACCGCTATGTTTCCCAGGCATGGCCAATTAAAGTGAACATTTGCTTGTGTTTTATGATAATGTGGGAACAGTACTTGTTCTGATCCTTTGCCATCCAACTGTTATGAGCAAGGTCGATCCAGTAACATGTTCTGCACAAGTCGAAATCATCAATGATGTTGCTATCCCTGCGACTCATGTCCATCATCTTTGATGCTGTTGATCAAGATGTCACTCCCTCATTTCAAGGTGGTGGAGGGGCCACATCAAGGTTGATTTTTTGTTTTTTCCTGATATGTTGGTTGATTGATTTTGGGGGAAGGAGATCCATTTCATCAGGTCGAACTAGCATGCTAAAATTGCTAGAGACCTCTTGTTTATATTTTTGATTTCTGGATCACTTTGATTGGAATTATCTTTGGATTTCATTCCGGAAAGGCTCAAATACAGAGTTCTGATGGACTGGGTTACATGATCAGTTTTGCTTTCCCGGTTGCAGGGGCAATGTGGGATTCACAATCACATAGTATTATGTAATGCAATTTTTGCAGGGAATTGTTTTGTGGAATGTGTAAATGATCCAGACGACAAGAATTTGCTATTCATTCTCTTTTCCAATTCATCTGTATGCCTCGAGGTTTGTTTTCTTCTTTTAATTTTTTATTTTTGCCAAAAACACTTGAAAGTCATTCATTAATAAAGAATGTCATTACAAGCTCAAATAGGTTTCTCCCCATTTTGTAACAAATAAATTGCAAAAAGTTAGACCATCAAGTTGATCCTTCGCGCTCACTGCTTGACTCCTCAACAAAAAAGCCATAACATCAGATCTCAATCCAGGCTGAGGAGTAAACTGCCATCCCTTATTTACAGTATCATTAGATCTAGACTAGTGTTCCACCTTCTTATCCATCAATAACTCCCTTATAGCGTCCTTTATCTATCCTGCATCCATCTCATGTATTGGTCTTTTGCCTTGAAAAAACTGCTGCATTCCTACCCTTCCAAATAAACAACAGGTCTAGGTAATCAATCTAAGCAAGCATTTCTTCTCAACGGAGCTTATTGCCTGCTTTCAACTTGTCGCAAGAGTTGTCTGTCAAAAGACATCGCCTGTGTCTTCTCAATCTTGATCCGGCTTGCCCCAAACCATACTAACTCTACAATACTCAGCATAAACTCAGGTGTTCAGCTAATTCAGCAAGACTATAAATCAACCACTCAGACGATTGCTTAATTCTCCTCCTATTCGAACTCTCTTCTGCAGCTAATGCCCAAGTGCAGAGTCCCCAAATGAAATGCGTACCTTTTGGAATATAGTCAATACCCCAAATAATCTTCTAGACCTTGCTGTCCTGTCCACCCCAATAGAGCATGAAGCCTGGATTCGTCTACCTTCAAGGCTTTGGAAAGAGGGTCACTTGGCAAGCTGATTTGACTGAGGAGCTGCCGTTCTTAGAGCAAGGCCATAGTAGTTTGTTCAATTGCACTTGGTTTCAAAGCATTTAACCCTTGATAAATCAAACTACCCACTCAACTGCTCATCAACCTCCTGGAAACATTGCAGGCTAGTTTGCACGTAGCTTCTGTATAGATTTTTTTTGTAACACATTTCCTTTTTCGTGCTTTTAGGATTTGGAATTATGCACACTATGGATAGAAGAGTAAATAATGAAAATTTAACTAGAAACGAGAGCAATTAACATTGGAGTCAAGGCACTCCAAAGAAAGGTGGTATAAGTGCCAACGCCGCCTTGTCAAGAACGGTTCAAGTCGAAACTCTCGCGTGGGGTCATCCATCAATTTTCCCTCTTTTAATAATGGTACGGAACATCTGCTCACTCTTTTTTTTTTACTAATTTTTAACAAAAAAGTTTAACAAGCAATGATTAATTAATTAAACATGCTGCAAATTTGAGTCTAACCTTCCATAAAAATCGTAATCAACTTGAATTTACCATAAATCTCTTGTTCTTATTTTTAGTAACTTTTTTTATGTATTGATAATCATAGATTCATAGCTTTCTTTCACAATTCATAAACTTAAAGACCATATTGGTGAGTAATGGTCATCATATGTTGTAATTTTCCTTAATCAATAGGTGAAATGACAATGTTACCATCAATAGTTATGCTTAAATGTTTTTAATTACTACCTTTTAAAGATTATCTTGGAAAATTGTCTAAAATGTTTTAAACTTATCGTATAGCGACTAATTTAATCCTAAACTTTTTAATTTGTCCAATTTAATCATAATATTTTTGACGATTATCAATGTAATCCTTCTAACCAATTTTGGCTAGAAATTGCTAATATATACACCGGCTTCCTAATATGGCATAGCCGGCGCCGATATAGAATTTTTTAATTTTTAATTTTTTAATTTCTCTCTTCTGGTTTGCCGCCTCAATGGTGGGTGGTGGAGGTATCCGGTCATGGGCAAGGGCATCAATCATTCTGGCTTTCACTGGGATGATGGACCACCGAGGGAATTAGAGAAAAAAAGAAAAAGGAAAGAAAAGAAAAGGAAAAAAAAGAGGAAAGTGAAAAGAAAAAAAATTTGTAAAATTTGTCTACCTCAGGGTTGGTTGTGTCGCGTAAAATAATCATTAACGATTTTGGGTATAATTGGCCGAAAGGAATTGCTGAAGCCTTGCTCCGCTTGACCTCGCAAACCAAGTAACGTCCGATCTCTTGAGTTGCCCTGTTTTAGTTGAAGCCAAGTCTAGATTTAGTGCCCTTCGTTAGCACACGATGCGGGCTGGACTGAGATGTCTTTCACCGATTCTGTGCTTTATTTGTTATTCCATTTTGATATCGAGTCGCGAATCTGATTCTTAGAGAGCCGTCCTTCTCCCTAATCTACACTCGTAATCTGTTCGACAGGTTCAGTCTCATTTTTGTCTAAACCGAGAGCATATTGGTCCAGATTAAGTCATGTTAATTGGTTTTCAAAGTCTTTTCAATGATCGAGAGTGCTTTTTCTGCATCCTCGTTTTCTTTGTCTTAAGCCCCGGGGTTACTAATGGCGGTCGTCGGTGAGATGACGATCCTAGATCCAGGGCCTAAATGATGATTGTTGCAGGCATCGGCATTGGATTGCTGGTCGTGTTTCTTCCCTCTATTTGTTTTACTCGTGTTGTGGCTAAAAGAGAGGTGCTGGCCGATGAGGGAGGTCAACACTGGTTATTGGCGCGGGTCTTGCGATGAACGTGGGCTTTTCAGCGAGTAGAGACGTTCGAGGGTGATGACCGATATTGATGGTCAAGTATGGTGGCCGACAGTGGGGGTCCGATGAACGAAAGTGTACTGGCTGACCGAGAAATGTTAAGTTCTTGGTTGGAATTTCTGGTCATCTGGCGTGCTTGAATAGAAGACAATAGAAAGGGGATGATAATGGGCCAGAAAGAAGGAGGTGATAGTATGAAAATGGCCTTAGTACAGGCTTGTGTACTGATGTGTTGAGATGGATATTCATATTGGTAGGCTGGGGCTTGATTTGATTTCAGTGAGTTTGGGCCCAAGGTAGACTTGGTGTGATTAGAAAGCAAAATGGGCTTGATGGGTTTTCTTTTAGGAATGGTTTGTTTAAATAAGCCCAACCGCGTCCATGGCCCAAGCCTGAAAGTCCAGGTTTAGCCCGGGTCCTTATTTTCAATTAAATAAAAAATAAATATAAATTTCGAAAATTTAGAAATTTTGGTTGGGAAAATGTTAGGTTTTTTTCTCTTAGTGGAGTTCATGCCATTGATCGTTTGTTGATTCTTGTGCCCAATTGCATGCTTACCCATGAGTTTTGATAGATTACATTTAATTTCGTTTAGGGATGAGATGGGGACTAGAATTTAATTAGGGTTGATGACAGTAGCCTACTGCTTTGTGAATGCAAGTGAGGGTTAATAATAATTGATTTTAATTAATGAACCCTTAGTTTGATTAGGAGGTGGTTGGGGAATCAAATTGCATGGGTGAAATCAAATTCTCAAGCTGGATTGCTTGATTGTTTGTTGATTGATGAACTTGCTGATTGACTGTTTTGATTGAGTGCATGATGGGAATGTTGGATGAAATTGATGTTAGAAACAATTAAGGATGGCGGTGATCATGAGCTTCTTGAATACCGAAGGCTGAGAGTGGAGGTCTTTGGTGGTCCGAGGCGACACTTAGTTTAGCTTGGTGTAATTTAGTTTATTTCCAATTAGGCTAGTTATCTCGGTTTTCACTCAATAAAACCAAATTAAACTTAGAATCATTTTTCTAAATAAGCAATTAGATTAGCTTAGATTAGCTTCAACATCATAACATAGCTAAATAACAAAGCCATGTATATTCTTTATCCGACTTGTATCGAGTTTTCTTTTCCGAACTTACTTTAAAGTCATTCAATATTGGAGCCCACATTTCAATAAATTGTTGTTAATTTCCTTCCTAAAATTGTTAGGTCCAGTTTAGAATCAAATGAAAAACCACAAAAACATTTCCTTGATCACCTAGCACCTTTGATGCCTTTATGATCATAACTGATAATTAAGATTGCATGACCACTTAGATAACAATCTTCTTAGTTAGAGATACCGAAATGGCACTAATAGAAGTTAGTGTAATAGACAAACCTCCTTGTCTTATTTGGTTCTTAATTGACCCCAAATGGCTAGTGGCTACCCCTAAGATTACATAGAATATTAAAAGAACTTTTAAATAAAAAAACCAAAGTCATGTGAGATATGGGCGTGGGAGAGTCCACTTTCCTATTCTCGAGGTCCTTAGACCCCTTGAGAGGGTTCGTGACAAGTACGACTGTATTAGACACATTGAGGTAGATTGACATTTCATCAAACAAAATCTTGATTCCAAGATAGTTTGATTTTCATTTATTAAATCTGTACACCAATTGGCGAATCACTCACGAAGGTTATTTCTAGCAAGATCTTCTACAACTCACTTGGCAAGTTAAACATTAGCGATATCTATGCACCATCTTGAAGGGGAGTGTTGGTGTGATTTGTCAATTAAGACTAATTGGAGAAATTGTAGGGTTGATTAGTTGCTAAATTTGTACCATTAATGTCCTTATTTTGAGGATCAACCATATTCTTAGCCTAAGATAGTGCATAGTGGTAGTTATTTCTCTATACAAATATGTATGCTATCGAATTCATTCAGAGAGAGATAATGAAAGGGACTAATTCCTTAAAATTATCCAACTTGAGGTTCAATCCATATTTTTCTTCCAAGTTTTATTGTCTTGAAAAAAACTCCTAAACTTTAGGTCCAGTCCAAATCCACCCCAAACTTTTCTTTGTTTAGAAGAAACCCCCAACTTTAAATTTAGCCCCAAATTTACTCTAGTCCTAAATCATCCTCTATTAACCCTTTGTCCAAAACTCGCCGTTAGTCGTCTCTAATTTTCATATCCTAGAATAATTTCATTTTATAAATAATTTTTCATGTCACCTTGTTGATGTGGAAATGTCATGTCAAGTTTGGATTGGAACACGAGGGTAGATTTAAGAACATATTGAAAAATTTGGTGTTCTTTTTTAGAAAAACAAAATTCAAGATATATTTGAGATTGGACCTAAAGTTTTGAATTTTTTTTTTTCTGAGACAAAAAGAGATTCAAGGTAGATTTGGGACTGAATATAAAGTTTTGGTTTTTTTAGAGATAAAAAAAAGTTGTGGACAAAATTGAGATTGAACTAAAGTTGAGGGCTTTTTAGAGAATTAGACATAATGGAAAGAGAAAAACGTATTTGTTCATCATTAACATCCTATATTCACAAACTAATTCAAAAATCAACTATTTGTCTAATAAATCAGCTACAAGTCTCGACATTATCTTTAATGGACTTCGATGTCGTACACCGTCAGTTGGGAACAAACCTCGACCTCGAGTTTTAAAATGTTCGATTATCCTATCGCACAAACATCTGTCAATCTACATCGGCTTTGGATCAACGCCTTCAAAGGCAGCGGCTTTTTATAGCTTTAGAAAGCATTCCAACGAAACTCAGCAAGTGAATACTCAACTGAATCTTCATATTTTATTAGCATGACAAGTGCTTGCTTCTCTTTTGCAACTTCTAACAGAATATCAAAGTCCTCAAATTCGAAACCATCTATCTTTCCGAGTGGAAATTCGAGGCCCTCGACTTTTTGCTGTCAAGGCTCGTGAACAACACTTTAAAGGGACGAAGTTTAAAACCATCGGCTTTCCACGAAGTTATTGTCGAGAAAATCTGGCCCGTGCATGGACATGCTTGATCCTCGAATTTGTCGTGAAATATTACAGTCCCCAAGGCTCGTATGCCCAAATGCTATTTTGCCGCCGTAAACACGTTTGATTGTATAGTCCCAACGCCAAATATGGTCTCCTTAACAGCCTTCGCTTGTTTTCCCAAAGCCATTGGCAGAGACTCTTCATCTCGGTGACGATCTTCTAACAAACGCTCCTACGAGGCCAAAGTACCACAATTTCATCCTTCCGTTCTTGAGAATCTGTGTACACGAGAAATCTAGGATGAGCATTGGGTCCAGTTTGATTCTAGCACCTGCCTGGTCGATTCGATCCCCAGCTGATTCTCGGGAGAACTGGACAACGACCAATTTGATTTCCATACTAGGGCCAGAACAGCCAGCTCCGGAAATTGGTTTTAAAGCTGTTAATACTTTTGCAACCATCAATATTTGAATCATGATTTCAGTTTGATCAACTAACCACAAAACCAGGAATCTCCTTGTAATGAAATAATGCAACTTTTATTTTTTATCGTAAAAGTTCGAATTTTTACCCAAAACATAGTGATAAGTTGGTTTCCGGGGTACCCAAGAACCGGACTAGAACCCAATTGTTTTTGGAACTGAGGGTCTACGTGGCTACGACTCTCGCTCAAATTTCTTCACCGCGCTACTTTCAAGGAAGTACCGTGCGGCCATTGAATCACCGTCTCACTGCGTGGCTACGACTCTCGCTCGAGGAGCCCACTTGCGGCCGGACTTGAAAGAGAAAGGGACGACCTGGGGTTTGAGCCAGAAAGAACTTTGCTTTTGTCTTCTCTCATAAAGACCTTTTCACACCTCACCCCCCCCCCCGGGCCGCCGCATGTCATCGTCATCATGACATCATCATATCACACATGTCATCATATTATACACATGACATCGTCATCACAACATATATGCATGTCATCATGCCATATCATATATCATCATCATATCATCATGCCATGGGTGATCATCCTCATATCATCATGCCATGGGTGATCATCCTCATATCACATCATACATCATCATCATCATGCATATCATCATGCCATGGTTTAATTTCCACTTTTAACTTTTAATTTGATCACCACATCACCCTTTTTCAGATCATCACTTTCATCTCATATTTTACACTCGCATCCCATGCAAGAAAAACCTCCGGGCATGTATCCAAGATACAACCGGGCATCCGGCCCCCCACATTCCGAGCATCTCGTATCCCAACTGGCATCACGAGGAATCTCCGGGCATGTATCCAAGATACAACCGAGCATCCGGCATTTACACTCCTTGGCTGGGCATCTCACATCCCACCTGGCATCACGAGGAATCTCCGGGGTTTGCCATGAAAATGGTTACCCCTACCCTCCGAGCATGCATCATGATACAACCCTCACACCTCCCGACACTCGGGCATGTATTCATAATACAACCAGGCATCCAAAGGGCATCAACTCATTCGAACCTCTAGGCATCCCGACTCCCGGGGCATCATCGGCTCACACCTCCGACGGTATCATCATCATCATCATAATTTATATTCACATTCATGGTTCAATTTCAACATGGCATATAATGTGATGGCAAACAACAATCATGTTCAACATTGAATTCACACATGCATCTCAATGCATACATCAAGACCTCATTACACATACTACATGGTGCAATTATTTATAAAATAAAATTCATGGAATTTATGCCAATTAAAATAATCCATTTATCATGCCCTTTTTCATTTATTTAAATTCCAGCTTTTGTTATTTTCAAAAAAATATTAAATTTAATATCTATAAATTCCCAAAAATTATAAAAATTAAGGCAAGTGACAAACAAGCCAATAGAATAATAATTACATGCAAAATACACGGCCTAATAGAATTTCACACAATTTCGCAATTTCCACAAAATGGCATGTCATTTTCGGATGAAACCAGAATGCACAGTTTTTGAAGAAATTCGATTAAAATATACATACAACCTCCAAAATTTACGAAATTTTACCGAGTCATCGCCAAGACATTTTCGTACATCTTTCATGAAGACTTCCAAGTCAGATTCTTTCTAGATTATTCTCTACAGTCACACGAAGCTTCTGGATCCAACACCGAATCGTCCAGTACACGCTTCTCCGAAATACTGAGTTTTCACCTACCTATTCTTCTTCGTATTCTCTGAAATTTAGATATGTTCTACATCAAGATGTTCTATACAAGTTTCATGAAGAGATCTAAGTAAAATAACCAGAGTATAGTCGTCTTTTAGGTCCATGAAGTCTCGGGTGTCCCGAAATACATCTCCAGAATTACCGTCTTCAAGATCTAGTCGATTTACTAGGCTATACTTGTGCATTTTACTTAAAATTTGAGTATGTTGTAGTTTAAGATGTTAGCTACAACTTTCATGAAGAGATCGAAGAAATATTCTTAGCACAAACCGACATGCAACCACAAATCCAACAAAAGGTCAGTAAAATCGTTCCAGATCTGAGGTCTCCGTAGGATGAAAGTTTAACCCCTCAAATATCCATAATTTTCCACCAAATTTTAGAATGTTGTAGTTTAAGATGTTAGCTACAACTTTCATGAAGATATCGAATCCAAAATAGAACTCCAAACATACATGCAAGCTCACACAACATTCTGACTCAACCCATTCGAGCGAAAACAGTCACACAACTTCAAGAACAAGTCATCCATACTTCGGTTTTCCTCACCTAATCACCCAAAATCGACACTATATCAACCATACATACAACAAACACACATGCAAGAGCAGCTAGAGGACTCCAACTTGCCTCTAGACCACACGAACGGCGGCACACGGCGGCGAACACGGCGGACGGATGGCGTGCGGGCGGCGACGGATGGACTCCTTCCTCTCTCGCCTCCCTCTCTCGGCCGCACCCTCTTCCTCTCTCTCTCGCACGGTTCTCTCTCTCTCTCCCTTTCTCTCTTGGCCGAATGGCTAACCAGCCATTCTCTCTCCTTTCCTTCCCTTTTATTCCCCCTTAAACCTCATCATTAGCTTGCCTCCCCAATGCCCAATGCATGCCACCCCTCTTGCCACTTGTCACAACACATGCAAGATGGGCTTTGGGCTTGGGCTTGGGCCGGCCACTCTTGGGCTGGTCGACTCCCTTTCGTGGGCCTAATTGGGGCGACTTGATTGGCCCATCAAGGCTTCAGCCAATGGGCCTAGGGCCCAACCAAATAAAAATTAACTTTTCCTTTTTATAATCTCTTCTATAAAATTTTTAAATTTTAAATTCCACATGGCCAAAGTCTTGTGACATTTTATTCATAGAATTTTAATCTATAAAGTGCATGGCCAAGCATAAATTAATACCATTAATCTATCGAATTTAAAATCTCATAAACATAAGCACAATGACACATAGCCTTAAGAAAACTAATGGCCAACACATAGACCATAGGAAATTTTCATTACCTAATTATAGGCTTTAATGCACCTTATGGTCTGACTTTGAATTTTGGGATGCCACATAAGTCTTGGAAAAGTAGCTTCCTATTCAGGCGACTGTAGAAAATTATGAGTCCTGGAAAAGTAGATTCCTATTCAGGCAACCGTAGAAAGGTACGAATCTCGAAAAAGCAATTTTCCATTCAGGCGACTGTAGAAAGGTACGGGTTTTTGAAAAAACAAATTTTCTATCAAGATGAATGAACAAAGGTTCGGGTTCTAGACAACCGAATATTACCATACTAGGCAACCGTAGAAAGGTACAGATTCTTAGGAAAGCAACTCTCCTTTACAAAACCCTGTTACTAGTTTGGGCGATCGTATAAAGGTACGGGTCGTGGATGTATATCACCAACTATCTTGAATTACTCTACCCTCCATAAAGGTAAGTCATTCTAGATAAGTTCCTTTATTGTTTGCATTAGCATTTTCATGCATCATATAAATTGCATTTTAAAAGGATTCATTTTCTAACCAAAAATCATTTATTGCATGTGCATAGTCAAAATATCTATCTCAATTTGTCTTTGAAGGCAACCTCTACTAGCTCACTTTTAAAAAAGGGTAGCTATTGACACATAAATTTTGACAACCCGATTAGTTGTTTATTGCATTAATTTTTAACCCTTAAACAAAAATATTAGAATTAAATTGTGTAACATATAATTTTAGTAGCATTTTAATTGCATTTACATTGGACCGACGACGGATGGACTTAACTAATTGGCCTTGAATTTTATTGAGCCCATGAATTCAACCAAGTCCATGGATGAGAATCACATTATGCCTTTCACATGATGGCTGAAGCTCATATGATATGAGGAGGATATTGCATCATCAAGAGAATATTGCACTGACTTCAAAAAGGAAAAGATGTGATTGCAAGTGAGGTAATATTCGGCCAAGCAAAAGGGAAGGAAGAGATATATTTGTCCAAAGAAGAATAAGCTTTCTCACATGTAAAAGTGGACTTGATATATATTAAGGGACATATTCTTGGTCAAAAGGAAATCATTCATGAAGATTAGCAGCACGTTAAGCGTGGAAGAGAACAAAATAGCAAATCAAGATTATTTCTCTGTAGTTTAAAGACAAACGGGAAAGAGAAATTGGAGAATCTTTCTAAATATTTACCCTTCTGTTTTGATGTGCAGGAGTGAACAATATATGTTGCGGAATATAGATCAACGAATCAAATAAAATAATCGGAAGGAAGAAAAGGAAATCGAACGCCGGATTTATGTAGTTTAGTCCGAATATCGAAATCTATGTCTACGGGGAGAGCAGTACGGAATTCCACAATCGAAACAAGTGAAACACCGGAGATTACAATCACTCGAGTACTCAAACACACTCTCGGTGTTTCTCAATCTTAAATTACACCCAAATAATTTATACAGTATTTAGCTCATCATAATTCTTAATGAAACCTCACTCAAGGAATTAAATAAATTCTACTAATAAGAATTTAATTGACTAAAACACTTGAATATAATTACAACGAGAAAATTCCTCTCATAAGAGAACTCTCTGTACTCTTATACGGTCTCAAAGCTCTCTCTCGACTACTCGAAATAACTCGGCGCCATCTTCTCCTTCGCTCCTCTGACTTTTATAGAGAATCCATCTCAACAGATGGGCTTCACACGGCTTCCTCTTTTTGGCTTGGCATGTTGGAGTCATTCTTCACGTGAAAGAAAAGACAAAACAAGCCCACCATAATCCATGGGCGTCCATACATGTGGAGAGAAGAAAAAATGGGCGTATGAGCCTTTCTTTTCTTCTCTCTTTGACTCCTGCAATGAATGCCATCATTGCACTTTTTTTCATGCACGCCAACTCCGCAGCTCTCTTGAATAAGTCCAGCCTGAGCATTATTCTCCCTAGCACTTCAGCCGAATAACAAAAAGACAAATAACTTCTATTTGCATCAAATACGATGAGTAATTTTGGACTTTCCCTCTTAAGGCTGCACACTTCATTCTGTCCACATTCCTCATTCTTGAACGAGGCATGTGCATAGTAATTATTGCACGAACAAACAAAGTCAAAAAGGCGTTCTCCAAAATTACTCGGTTTAATTTGAAATGTTGAAATGCGAGACATATTTTAACAATATAAAAGGAGACAAAGAAGAGGTTATGGAGAAGGCCACGCAATTCAATATAAGGCCACATATTGAATACATGACCACAATTAAAGAGAAAATTGAGAGGAAAAGACGGGAGATGCTTGAAAGCTTTTGCAGAAAAGACAACACGAGAGAGAGAGGGCTGTCTTCCTCCCTGGGGCGTGCCTCCTCCGACACAAACGCTGCCACTCTTTCATAATCCATGGGCGTCCATACATGTGGAGAGAAGAAAAAATGGGCGTATGAGCCTTTCTTTTCTTCTCTCTTTGACTCCTGCAATGAATGCCATCATTGCACTTTTTTTCATGCACGCCAACTCCGCAGCTCTCTTGAATAAGTCCAGCCTGAGCATTATTCTCCCTTGCACTTCAGCCGAATAACAAAAGACAAATAACTTCTATTTGCATCAAATACAAGGAGTAATTTTGGACTTTCCCTCTTAAGGCTGCACGCTTCATTCTGTCCACATTCCTCATTCTTGAACGAGGCATGTGCATAGTAATTATTGCACGAACAAACAAAGTCAAAAAGGCGTTCTCCAAAATTACTCGGTTTAATTTGAAATGTTGAAATGCGAGACATATTTTAACAATATAAAAGGAGACAAAGAAGAGGTTCTGGAGAAGGCCACGCAATTCAATATAAGGCCACATATTGAATACATGACCACAATTAAAGAGAAAATTGAGAGGAAAAGACGGGAGATGCTTGAAAGCTTTTGCAGAAAAGACAACACGAGAGAGAGGGGCTGTCTTCCTCCCTGGGGCGTGCCTCCTCTGACACAAACGCTGCCACTCTTTCAAAATCCATGGCGTCCATACATGTGGAGAAAAGAAAAATGGGCGTATGAGCCTTTCTTTTCTTCTCTCTTTGACTCTGCAATGAATGCCATCATTGCACTTTTTTCATGGACGCCAACTCGCAGCTCTTTGAATAAGTCCAGCCTGAGCATTATTCTCCCTAGCACTTTAGACCGAATAACAAAAGACAAATAACTTTATTTGCATCAAATACAATGAGTAATTTTGGACTTTCCCTCTTAAGGCTGCACACTTCATTCTGTCCACATTCCTCATTCTTGAACGAGGCATGTGCATAGTAATTATTGCACGAATAAACAAAGTCAAAAAGGCGTTCTCAAAATTACTCGGTTTAATTTGAAATGTTGAAATGCGAGACATATTTTAACAATATAAAAGGAGACAAAGAAGAGGTTATGGAGAAGGCCACGCAATTCAATATAAGGCCACATATTGAATACATGACCACAATTAAAGAGAAAATTGAGAGGAAAAGACGGGAGATGCTTGAAAGCTTTTGCAGAAAAGACAACACGAGAGAGAGAGGGCTGTCTTCCTCCCTGGGGCGTGAGTCGTCTGACACAAACGCTGCCACTATTTCAAAATCCATGGCCGTCCATACATGTGGAGAGAAAAAAAATGGGCGTATGAGCCTTTCTTTTCTTCTCTCTTTGACTCCTGCAATGAATGCCATCATTGTACATTTTTTTCATGCACGCCAACTCGCAGCTCTCTTCAATAAGTCCAGCCTGAGCATTATTCTCCCTAGCACTTCAGACGAATAACAAAAGACAAATAACTTTTATTTGCATCAAATACGATGAGTAATTTTGGACTTTCCCTCTTAAGGCTGCACACTTCATTCTGTCCACATTCCTCATTCTTGAACGAGGCATGTGCATAGTAATTATTGCACGAATAAACAAAGTCAAAAAGGCGTTCTACAAAAATTACTCGGTTTAATTTGAAATGTTGAAATGCGAGACATATTTTAACAATATAAAAGGAGACAAAGAAGAGGTTATGGAGAAAGCCACGCAATTCAATATAAGGCCACATATTGAATAGATGACCACAATTAAACAGAAAATTGAGAGGAAAAGACGGGAGATGCTTGAAAGCTTTTGCAGAAAAGACAACACGAGAGAGAGAGGGCTGTCTTCCTCCCTGGGGCGTGACTCGTCGGACACAAACGCTGCCACTCTTTCATAATCCATGGGCGTCCATACATGTGGAGAGAAGAAAAAATGGGCGTATGAGCCTTTCTTTTCTTCTCTCTTTGACTCCTGCAAGAATGCCATCATTGCACTTTTTTCATGCACGCCAACTCCGCAGCTCTCTTGAATAAGTCCAGCCTGAGCATTATTCTCCCTTGCACTTCAGCCGAATAACAAAAGACAAATAACTTTTATTTTCATCAAATACAATGGGTAATTTTGGACTTTCCCTCTTAAGGTTGCACGCTTCATTCTGTCCACATTCCTGATTCTTGAACGAGGCATGTGCATAGTAATTATTGCATGAACAAACAAAGTCAAAAAGGCGTTCTCAAAAATTACTCGGTTTAATTTGAAATGTTGAAATGCGAGACATATTTTAACAATATAAAATGAGACAAAGAAGAAGTTCTGGAGAACGCCAAGCAATTCAATATAAGGCCACATATTGAATATATGTCCACAATTAAAGAGAAAATTGAGAGGAAAAGACGGGAGATGCTTGAAAGCTTTTGCAGAAAAGACAACACGAGAGAGAGACGGCTGTCTTCCTCCCTGGGGCGTGACCTCCTCGACACAAACGCTGCCACTATTTCAAAATCCATGGGCGTCCATACATGTGGAGAGAAGAAAAAATGGGCGTATGAGCCTTTCTTTTCTTCTCTCTTTGACTCCTGCAAAGGAATACCATCATTGCACTTTTTTTCATGCACGCCAACTCGCAGCTCTCTTGAATAAGTCCAGCTTGAGCATTATTCTCCCTTGTAGTTTAGCCGAATAACAAAAGACAAATAACTTCTATTTGCATCGATTACAATGGGTAATTTTGGACTTTCCCTCTTAAGGTTGCACGCTTCATTCTGTCCACATTCCTCATTCTTGAACGAGGCATGTGCTTAGTAATTATTGCACGAACAAACAAAGTCAAAAAGGCGTTCTCAAAAATTACTCGGTTTAATTTGAAATGTTGAAATGCGAGACATATTTTAACAATATAAAATGAGACAAAGAAGAGGTTATGGAGAAGGCCACGCAATTCAATATAAGGCCACATATTGAATACATGACCACAATTAAAGAGAAAATTGAGAGGAAAAGACGGGAGATGCTTGAAAGCTTTTGCAGAAAAGACAACACGAGAGAGAGAGGGCTGTCTTCCTCCCTGGGGCGTGACCTCCTCCGACACAAACGCTGCCACTATTTCATAATCCATGGACGTCCATACATGTGGAGAGAAGAAAAAATGGGCGTATGAGCCTTTCTTTTCTTCTCTCTTTGACTCCTGCAATGAATGCCATCATTGTACTTTTTTTCATGCACGCCAACTCGCAGCTCTCTTGAATAAGTCCAGCCTGAGCATTATTCTCCCTTGCACTTCAGCCGAATAACAAATGACAAATAACTTCTATTTGCATCAAATACAAGGGGTAATTTTAGACTTTCCCTCTTAAGGCTGCACGCTTCATTCTGTCCACATTCCTCATTCTTGAACGAGGCATGTGCATAGTAATTATTGCACGAACAAACAAAGTCAAAAAGGCGTTCTCCAAAATTACTCGGTTTAATTTGAAATGTTGAAATGCGAGACATATTTTAACAATATAAAAGGAGACAAAGAAGAGGTTATGGAGAAGGCCACGCAATTCAATATAAGGCCACATATTGAATACATGACCACAATTAAAGAGAAAATTGAGAGGAAAAGACGGGAGATGCTTGAAAGCTTTTGCAGAAAAGACAACACGAGAGAGAGAGGCTGTCTTCCTCCTGGGGCGTGACCTCGTCGGACACAAACGCTGCCACTATTTCATAATCCATGGGCGTCCATACATGTGGAGAGAAGAAAAAATGGGCGTATGAGCCTTTCTTTCTTCTCTCTTTGACTCCTGCAAAGAATGCCATCATTGCACTTTTTTTCATGCACGCCAACTCCGCAGCTCTCTTGAATAACTCCAGCCTGAGCATTATTCTCCCTTGCACTTCAGCCGAATAACAAAAGACAAATAACTTCTATTTGCATCAAATTCAATGGGTAATTTTGGACTTTCATTCTTAAGGCTGCACGCTTCATTCTGTCCACATTCCTCATTCTTGAACGAGGCATGTGCATAGTAATTATTGCACGAATAAACAAAGTCAAAAAGGCGTTCTACAAAAATTACTCGGTTTAATTTGACATGTTGAAATGCGAGACATATTTTAACAATATAAAAAGAGACAAAGAAGAGGTTATGGAGAAGGCCACGCAATTCAATATAAGGCCACATATTGAATACATGACCACAATTAAAGAGAAAATTGAGAGGAAAAGACGGGAGATGCTTGAAAGCTTTTGCAGAAAAGACAACACGAGAGAGAGAGGCTCATCTTCCTCCCTGGGGCGTGCCTCCTCTGACACAAACGCTGCCACTATTTCATAATCCATGGACGTCCATACATGTGGATAGAAGAAAAAATGGGCGTATGAGCCTTTCTTTTCTTCTCTCTTTGACTCCTGCAATGAATGCCATCATTGTACATTTTTTCATGCACGCCAACTCGCAGCTCTCTTGAATAAGTCCAGCCTGAGCATTATTCTCCCTTGCACTTCAGACCGAATAACAAAAGACAAATAACTTTTATTTGCATCAAATACGATGAGTAATTTTGGACTTTCCCTCTTAAGGCTGCACACTTCATTCTGTCCACATTCCTCATTCTTGAACGAGGCATGTGCATAGTAATTATTGCACGAATAAACAAAGTGAAAAAGGCGTTCTACAAAAATTACTCGGTTTAATTTGAAATGTTGAAATGCGAGACATATTTTAACAATATAAAAGGAGACAAAGAAAAGGTTATGGAGAAGGCCACGCAATTCAATATAAGGCCACATATTGAATACATGACCACAATTAAAGAGAAAATTGAGAGGAAAAGACGGGAGATGCTTGAAAGCTTTTGCAGAAAAGACAACACGAGAGAGAGAGGGCTGTCTTCCTCCCTGGGGCGTGACTCGTCGGACACAAACGCTGCCACTCTTTCATAATCCATGGGCGTCCATACATGTGGAGAGAAGAAAAAATGGGCGTTTTAGACTTTCTTTTCTTCTCTCTTTGACTCCTGCAACGAATGCCATCATTGCACTTTTTTTCATGCACGCCAACTCCGCAGCTCTCTTGAATAAGTCCAGCCTGAGCATTATTCTCCCTTGCACTTCAGCCGAATAACAAAAGACAAATAACTTCTATTTGCATCAAATACAAGTAGTAACTTTGGACTTTCCCTCTTAAGGCTGCACGCTTCATTCTGTCCACATTCCTCATTCTTGAACGAGGCATGTGCATAGTAATTATTGCACGAACGCACAAAGTCAAAAAGGCGTTCTTCAAAATTACTCGGTTTAATTTGAAATGTTGAAATGCGAGACATATTTTAACAATATAAAAGGAGACAAAGAATAGGTTATGGAGAAGGCCACGCAATTTAATATAAGGCCACATATTGAATACATGACCACAATTAAAGAAAAAATTGAGAGGAAAAGACGGGAGATGCTTGAAAGCTTTTGCAGAAAAGACAACACGAGAGAGAGAGGGCTGTCTTCCTCCCTCGGGCGTGAGTCGTCTGACACAAACGCTGCCACTCTTTCAAATCCATGGGCGTCCATACATGTGGAGAGAAGAAAAAATGGGCGTATGAGCCTTTCTTTTCTTCTCTCTTTGACTCCTGCAACGAATGCCATCATTGCACTTTTTTTCATGCACGCCAACTCCGCAGCTCTCTTGAATAAGTCCATTTTTAGCATTATTCTCCCGTGCAGTTTAGCCGAATAACAAAAGACAAATAACTTCTATTTGCATCAAATACAAGGGGTAATTTTGGACTTTCCCTCTTAAGGTTGCACGCTTCATTCTGTCCACATTCCTGATTCTTGAACGAGGCATGTGCATAGTAATTATTGCACGAACAAACAAAGTCAAAAAGGCGTTCTCCAAAATTACTCGGTTTAATTTGAAATGTTGAAATGCGAGACATATTTTAACAATATAAAAGGAGACAAAGAAGAGGTTCTGGAGAAGGCCACGCAATTCAATATAAGGCCACATATTGAATATATGTCCACAATTAAAGAGAAAATTGAGAGGAAAAGACGGGAGATGCTTGAAAGCTTTTGCAGAAAAGACAACACGAGAGAGAGACGGCTGTCTTCCTCCTTGGGGCGTGCCTCGTCGGACACAAACGCTGCCACTCTTTCATAATCCATGGGCGTCCATACATGTGGAGAGAAGAAAACATGGGCGTACGAGCCTTTCTTTTCTTCTCTCTTTGACTCCTGCAATGAATGCCATCATTGCACATTTTTCATGCACGCCAACTCGCAGCTCTCTTGAATAAGTCCAGCCTGAGCATTATTCTCCCTTGCACTTCAGCCGAATAACAAATGACAAATAACTTCTATTTGCATCAAATACAAGGGGTAATTTTAGACTTTCCCTCTTAAGGCTGCACGCTTCATTCTGTCCACATTCCTCATTCTTGAACGAGGCATGTGCATAGTAATTATTGCACGAACAAACAAAGTCAAAAAGGCGTTCTCCAAAATTACTCGGTTTAATTTGAAATGTTGAAATGCGAGACATATTTTAACAATATAAAAGGAGACAAAGAAAAGGTTATGGAGAAGGCCACACAATTCAATATAAGGCCACATATTGAATACATGACCACAATTAAAGAGAAAATTGAGAGGAAAAGACGGGAGATGCTTGAAAGCTTTTGCAGAAAAGACAACACGAGAGAGAGAGGCTGTCTTCCTCCCTCGGGCGTGCCTCCTCCGACACAAACGCTGCCACTATTTCAAAATCCATGGGCGTCCATACATGTGGAGAGAAGAAAAAATGGGCGTATGAGCATTTCTTTTCTTCTCTCTTTGACTCCTGCAATGAATGCCATCATTGTACATTTTTTCATGCACGCCAACTCCACAGCTCTCTTGAATAAGTCCAGCTTGAGCATTATTCTCCCTTGTAGTTTAGCCGAATAACAAAAGACAAATAACTTCTATTTGCATCGATTACAATGGGTAATTTTGGACTTTCCCTCTTAAGGCTGCACGCTTCATTCTGTCCACATTCCTGATTCTTGAACGAGGCATGTGCATAGTAATTATTGCACGAATAAACAAAGTCAAAAAGGCGTTCTCAAAATTACTCGGTTTAATTTGAAATGTTGAAATGCGAGACATATTTTAACAATATAAAAGGAGACAAAGAAAAGGTTATGGAGAAGGCCACGCAATTCAATATAAGGCCACATATTGAATACATGACCACAATTAAAGAGAAAATTGAGAGGAAAAGACGGGAGATGCTTGAAAGCTTTTGCAGAAAAGACAACACGAGAGAGAGAGGGCTGTCTTCCTCCCTGGGGCGTGACTCGTCTGACACAAACGCTGCCACTATTTCAAAATCCATGGCCGTCCATACATGTGGAGAGAAGAAAAAATGGGCGTATGAGCCTTTCTTTTCTTCTCTCTTTGACTCCTGCAATGAATGCCATCATTGCACTTTTTTTCATGCACGCCAACTCCAGCTCTCTTGAATAAGTCCAGCCTGAGCATTATTCTCCCTTGCACTTCAGCCGAATAACAAATGACAAATAACTTCTATTTGCATCAAATACAAGGGGTAATTTTAGACTTTCCCTCTTAAGGCTGCACGCTTCATTCTGTCCACATTCCTCATTCTTGAACGAGGCATGTGCATAGTAATTATTGCACGAACAAACAAAGTCAAAAAGGCGTTCTACAAAAATTACTCGGTTTAATTTGAAATGTTGAAATGCGAGACATATTTTAACAATATAAAAGGAGACAAAGAAGAGGTTATGGAGAAGGCCACGCAATTCAATATAAGGCCACATATTGAATACATGACCACAATTAAAGAAAAATTGAGAGGAAAAGACGGGAGATGCTTGAAAGCTTTTGCAGAAAAGACAACACGAGAGAGAGAGGGCTGTCTTCCTCCCTGGGGCGTGCCTCCTCCGACACAAACGCTGCCACTCTTTCATAATCCATGGCCGTCCATACATGTGGAGAGAAGAAAAAATGGGCGTATGAGCCTTTCTTTTCTTCTCTCTTTGACTCCTGCAATGAATGCCATCATTGTACATTTTTTCATGCACGCCAACTCGCAGCTCTCTTGAATAAGTCCAGCCTGAGCATTATTCTCCCTAGCACTTCAGACGAATAACAAAAGACAAATAACCTTTATTTGCATCAAATACGATGAGTAATTTTGGACTTTCCCTCTTAAGGCTGCACACTTCATTCTGTCCACATTCCTCATTCTTGAACGAGGCATGTGCATAGTAATTATTGCACGAATAAACAAAGTGAAAAAGGCGTTCTACAAAAATTACTCGGTTTAATTTGAAATGTTGAAATGCGAGACATATTTTAACAATATAAAAGGAGACAAAGAAAAGGTTATGGAGAAGGCCACGCAATTCAATATAAGGCCACATATTGAATACATGACCACAATTAAAGAGAAAATTGAGAGGAAAAGACGGGAGATGCTTGAAAGCTTTTGCAGAAAAGACAACACGAGAGAGAGGGCTGTCTTCCTCCCTGGGGCGTGACTCGTCCGACACAAACGCTGCCTCTCTTTCAAAATCCATGGGCGTCCATACATGTGGAGAGAAGAAAAAATGGGCGTTTTAGCCTTTCTTTTCTTCTCTCTTTGACTCCTGCAATGAATGCCATCATTGTACATTTTTTTCATGCACGCCAACTCGCAGCTCTCTTGAATAAGTCCAGCCTGAGCATTATTCTCCCTAGCACTTCAGACGAATAACAAAAGACAAATAACTTTATTTGCATCAAATACAAGAGTAATTTTGGACTTTCCCTCTTAAGGCTGCACGCTTCATTCTGTCCACATTCCTCATTCTTGAACGAGGCATGTGCATAGTAATTATTGCACGAACAAACAAAGTCAAAAAGGCGTTCTCCAAAATTACTCGGTTTAATTTGAAATGTTGAAATGCGAGACATATTTTAACAATATAAAAGGAGACAAAGAATAGGTTCTGGAGAAGGCCACGCAATTCAATATAAGGCCACATATTGAATAGATGACCACAATTAAAGAGAAAATTGAGAGGAGAAGACGGGAGATGCTTGAAAGCTTTTGCAGAAAAGACAACACGCGAGAGAGAGGGTTGTCATACTCCCTGGGGCGTGACTCGTCTGACACAAAAGCTGCCACTATTTCATAATCCATGGACGTACATGTATGGGCGTATGAGCTTTTCTTTTCTTCTCTCTTTGACTCCTGCAATGAATGCCATCATTGTACATTTTTTCATGCACGCCAACTCGCAGCTCTTTTGAATAAATC
Organism: Eucalyptus grandis; assembly: GCF_016545825.1. Taxonomy (NCBI): domain Eukaryota; kingdom Viridiplantae; phylum Streptophyta; class Magnoliopsida; order Myrtales; family Myrtaceae; genus Eucalyptus; species Eucalyptus grandis. Next base: position 8,023,099 of record NC_052615.1, read on the forward strand.
CAGCCTGAGCATTATTCTCCCTTGCACTTCAGCCGAATAACAAAAGACAAATAACTTTTATTTGCATCAAATACAAGTGAGTAATTTTGGACTTTCCCTCTTAAGGCTGCACACTTCATTCTGTCCACATTCCTCATTCTTGAACGAGGCATGTGCATAGTAATTATTGCACGAATAAACAAAGTGAAAAAGGCGTTCTACAAAAATTACTCGGTTTAATTTGAAATGTTGAAATGCGAGACATATTTTAACAATATAAAAGGAGACAAAGAATAGGTTATGGAGAAGGCCACGCAATTCAATATAAGGCCACATATTGAATACATGACCACAATTAAAGAGAAAATTGAGAGAAAAGACGGAGATGCTTGAAAGCTTTTGCAGAAAAGACAACACGAGAGAGAGAGGGCTGTCTTCCTCCCTGGGGCGTGAGTCGTCTGACACAAACGCTGCCACTATTTCAAAATCCATGGCCGTCCATACATGTGGAGAGAAGAAAAAATGGGCGTATGAGCCTTTCTTTTCTTCTCTCTTTGACTCCTGCAATGAATGCCATCATTGTACATTTTTTCATGCACGCCAACTCGCAGCTCTCTTGAATAAGTCCAGCCTGAGCATTATTCTCCCTAGCACTTCAGACGAATAACAAAAGACAAATAACTTTTATTTGCATCAAATACGATGAGTAATTTTGGACTTTCCCTCTTAAGGCTGCACACTTCATTCTGTCCACATTCCTCATTCTTGAACGAGGCATGTGCATAGTAATTATTGCACGAATAAACAAAGTGAAAAAGGCGTTCTACAAAAATTACTCGGTTTAATTTGAAATGTTGAAATGCGAGACATATTTTAACAATATAAAAGGAGACAAAGAATAGGTTCTGGAGAAGGCCACGCAATTCAATATAAGGCCAAATATTGAATAGATGACCACAATTAAAGAGAAAATTGAGAGGAAAAGACGGGAGATGCTTGAAAGCTTTTGCAGAAAAGACAACACGCGAGAGAGAGGGTTGTCATACTCCTTGGGGCGTGACTCGTCTGACACAAACGCTGCCACTATTTCATAATCCATGGACGTCCATACATGTGGATAGAAGAAAAAATGGGCGTATGAGCCTTTCTTTTCTTCTCTCTTTGACTCCTGCAAGGAATGCCATCATTGTACATTTTTTCATGCACGCCAACTCGCAGCTCTCTTGAATAAGTCCAGCATGAGCATTATTCTCCCTAGCACTTCAGACGAATAACAAAAGACAAATAACTTTTATTTGCATCAAATACGATGAGTAATTTTGGACTTTCCCTCTTAAGGCTGCACGCTTCATTCTGTCCACATTTCTCATTCTTGAACGAGGCATGTGCATAGTAATTATTGCACGAACAAACAAAGTCAAAAAGGTGTTCTCCAAAATTTCTCAGTTTAATTTGAAATGTTGAAATGCGAGACATATTTTAATAATATAAAAGGAGACAAAGAAGAGGTTCTGGAGAAGGCCACGCAATTCAATATAAGGCCACATATTGAATACATGACCACAATTAAAGAGAAAATTGAGAGGAAAAGACGGGAGATGCTTGAAAGCTTTTGCAGAAAAGACAACACGAGATAGAGAGGGCTGTCTTCCTCCCTGGGGCGTGCCTCCTCTGACACAAACGGTGCCACTCTTTCCTTGCGCCTTCAGGACGTGTGAGTTTCATGAACAGCCACCGTGAGCCATCGTCGGTCATCCTTATTGTAATTCTCGTGATCTGTCATCCATCCAAATTTAGCGACAATATCTAAGTGATATCATAAATTAGGTAAGAATCATGATCAATTTAGGTTGTGGTGTAGTCGGTATTGATATAGACAATTTTAATAATATTATATTTTTTTAATTATTACAGTCGATATTAATGTAGATAATTTTAATAATTATATTTTTTGAATTATTTATTATTAATTTCTTTTTCTTTTCATTTTCCTCTTTTTCTTATCTTCCTTCTCTTCCTTTAGCCGGTTGCGACCAGATTGACCTAGGAAAAAGAAAATAATAAATAAATAAATAATTTCAAAAAATTTTAAAATAGAATTTTTGGTAATTTTCCCCTTTAAACACAATAATGAAAACTTTTTTTCTTGATATCACTTTCATTTGTTTTTCATCTTCTTGAGACAGCTGAAAATGATCATCTAGTCCATCGCACGGAATGTTTAGCGGATCTACTGGAAACGAATTTTAAAGTTCTTTTCGAAGGAAGTGGTTTCATTTTGGTGTGTCTGAGTGTCCTTGACAAATATATAGTAGTCATTTTCTGATACTTTTTTCTTTTTTTAATTGAAAAACACCGAAACATATAGACTTCAGTGCAATCAAGGGACCAACGTCTTGGATGAGGGTCTTGGGTCTAGGCTACCAAGCACCTAAGTTTGGGCGCCACAGACATAGGTCAAGGTTGCAGGATCAGGAACCGGCTGACGGGATCTGTGTTCGGGCGACGAGTACCCGAGTCTGGGTTGCCGGAAGCCACTGAGAAATTATTATTTGGGTCGGGGCGTTCTTGTTTTGTGTGGTGCTATTTATATATAAGAAAGATATAATGATAGCAAAAGGTGTTATTTAATTATTCAAACAAAGAGGAGTATAGAAAAAGAGGAGAGACATCAATTCATGAATGTATTGCGGGATCGGAGTATCTTAATGATATTTTTTTCCCTCAGTTATGAATTATATAGCTCCACTAGATTATTTGTTTGGTAAGCGATCCAAACAACGATAACAATATTACACATCACATACTTTCAGTTTCTCAAAGAAGTGGAAAAGACAGAAATTCTTATTCAGAAAATCACAGGCAAAAACCATTTTCCCAACGAAAAACTAATGATAAATTTTTCTATACTTCAAATTGTAAAATAAATTTACAATTCTATGAAGACCACGTCACCCTGATACTATGCTGCTCCTATTTACTTTTGATATATAGATATTCTCGTATATATTTAAACTAGCAGGACAAATGTGTGTTGCACTGGTCTGAGTTTACATTTGCTAAATAATTTTAAATTATTGTGTTGATGTGTATTTTGCTAGAGGAATAAGATGCAGATAATTATAACAAGAACGATATTCACACCAATCAATGCCTGAAATTCTATTTAAAGTGGATCTGAACCCCATCATATCGGTTTATTCTCCGATTTTGAGAAACATTAGACACAAAATTGCAACACTTATATAATTAGAATACAGCACAAACTATTTCGAACACATAAAATATAATGAATCAATTAAAAAGAAAAATTGAAAGCATAAAGTGAGAATGTAAATTCCCCTCTCTAAATAGCTTTCCTACATTTGTCGGAATCTTAACATTTTTACCATGAGCTTGGTATGGAAAGGGGGACCATAGTATTTGTGCATCTTCGTGAAAGCAAAGTACTTTCTTCTATCTACTCCATATGACCATTACTATTTATATGAAGTTGGGAATAACTTCTTCGAGATTATTTTTTAATCCGGTCGACTTCAGTTGCCTTTTCTTAAAAAAAGAATACGCTTCATTTTAATTTTTGTAATCATTTGATGTCTATCTTACTCTTTCTCGTTTGCAAGAACCGATGGAAATGCCATCTTCTAAGATAAATGTATGTATTTTCTGACCAATATATATATATATAATGCGCATCATCATGAAATAAGCAAGATTCATTTTTTTAAAAAAATTCAAAATATATTTCTACAAGAATGCATATCTAGGATTCCATTGATCTATTTTCAGCATAAGAATATTCACATCATTTTCTTGACAATATTTCGTTTCCAATGTGTGGTTGTAATTAAATGGGGGCATTTATTGATGCTTCAAGTAAATTATTTATCCCAACCTTTTAAAGTTTAAGAAAGTTATATCAAAATTGGTTAATATTTTTCTATTTCATTAGTTTTAGTTGGTTATGTACACATTCATATTGCAATAATAAATATCTTTTGTTACATTATTTACAAGAGTTCTCACGGTCGCCTCACGTGTGCCCAACTTTTCTTAAGATGATATTGTAAATTATATTTGCTAAATATATTTAGTGATGTCATTGTAGATATCAGATGAAAATCATTGTATGCAAAACTATAGATTAAAATTTATGCAATGATCATAGTGTATGTAAATCATATCGACACTTTTGTAAAATGAGACAAAATGGTGATTATATTTGCATAGAAAGAAAATTGAGTTTTGACTCAATGAATGAGGGTTACATATAGCAATTGAAATTTTAGAAAGTAAAAATGAGATAAATGATGATTTTGACTTTAATTTATAGATATTGAGAACCGCCAAGAAACAATTTTGTGCACAAAAGCCTGCATGTTGTCACTAGATGTAAGCCCTCATTGCGCGGGTTATTTGTCAGGATCTAAAATATGTTTACATCAAAGTGAAATAATGTGATATGCAGTTGTGTACATCTATCTGAAAATGAAAGTATAAAATGTTTCCTTTAAATTCTCAGTTTATCTCCATTGTGGAGATTTAGTCCGAGGGAAAGTAAATGTATTGCATAGTTTAGTGAAATAATTTTCTTTTTCAACTTTGGTTGGAAGTACGTTGAAATCCTCATCAATTTACACATATAAGACTACTTTCAGATAATGAAAGATAAACGTTCAATCGATCCCTTAACTTCCGGTAACAAAATCCAATACGTCATTCGATAAATTCACAAATTTCCATAATTACACTATTTCCCGAATGTTAAATATCTTTTAATTCCATCCATATCCTAAACAACAACAAAATTCTATCCTTGTGTTACTTTTTTACGGTTTTAGTTTTTTCATTCAACTGCGTTTTAGCTTATAGTCTCTATAATAATAAAAAAAGTAACACCTCATTTAGAGATATGTTAGATTGATGTTCCCGCTACTTTAATTTTCTCATTTATAGAATTAGCTAAACTTAATTAAGAATATATGAAACACAAAAGCTTAAAATTTTTATAAATATTACAATAATTTAATTTAAATGTGTTCTAACTTATGGTCTTTATTATAGTAAAATTAGAACCTCAGTGAGTGTTTTGTCGGGTTGATGTTCCTGCAATCTTAATCTCCTCATTTATAGATTTAGCTAAATTTCATTAAAAATACATGAAACGCAAAAACTTAATAATTTTATCTATGTAAAATATTTAGTTAAACACTTATTTTTCAAGTAAAAGGATTAATAACCCAATATAACTCTAAAAGAGGTTTAATTTTGACTATTATTGATATCATACATATACTTATTTGAAACTATTGTAACATTTATAAATACTAAAATTGCAAAAAGGTATTAATAGGATAGAATACGTGTTGTTGATTTACGATATGAATTGAATTGAAAAAATATTCTAAAATTTGGGTAATAGTGTAATTATGTAAACTTGTATATATCAAATGATTGATTTCACTTGGTTATGAAAAGTTGAGGGATTAGGTTGAATTAGTTGAAAGCTTAGGGATTAGATTGAACATTTAAGAATAATTTTAGGAGAACATAAGACGAATTAAAAATACAAGGATACTATACCAAAGTTTAGAAATTATTAGTATTTGATACACAATCCGACTGGTAGGACAAACATTGACCCCACTGAGTTGGCTTTCCCCAAGTTACCAATTTGCCCTCATTGAGCCAAGATAGTGCCATGTTCAGCAGATGGGGTGCAGCCACCTTCATTTTTCTTAAGTTTCCGTTGTTAACATTATTTTTGTTGGTAAATATAATCTAATTTTCACATGATCAATGAATTAAATTTGCTTTTCAGAAAAATTATTAATTTAATTTGAAATTAAAGAAAAAAATAAAAAATATTCATTATTTACATTATGAAATTTTGGTGATATTCATTATTTACAATATGAAATTTTGGTGACTTACATTGATACAAAACTGTATTACATTTATAGACCAAGGTCCTCTTCTACTGCAAAAATTTTGATTTTGCTAGAAATGTGTTACAAAAAGCGTTTTCAAGGAAAATGATTCAATTTTCATGTGTTGATTTGAAAAAATGAGCTATAAACGTTAATCCATATTTGTTATTTTTTGACAAACAAAGTGGCTTCGAGCATAAAAAATCCTAGCGTCAGTTTCGGTTTGGTGGGGACCCTAGCTTAGTTTTTCATTGAATGGATGTAGGGGACAAGGTAGCTGAACCTCGTACTTTAGCGGATAGAACTGGAAATCTAGAGGTCAGACAAAGGATTGAAGTCATAAACGGGAAGAAAATTTTATTCAGTCAATTTATTTTTCATCTTGAAAGTATCTTCTCAAGTACGTGTGTGTTAACATTTAAATTTTGACGATTCGATTATTTATTTATTACATAAAATTAGGGATTCATTTTATCCCTAAAAAAATATTATAATGCATAGCATATAATTTTACGTGCATTTATTTGTTATTATTATATTTACATTGGACTGGTAATAAATGGGTTCAAATTTATAATTATGAACTTTAATTAGACGAGTTAGACTAAACTCACGAAAGGAGTAAATTAGTCAAAGCTCGTTTTATAATTATCTTATGAGAAATAAAGATTTGATATGATATTATGGTGGATTTTTAGAATTTAAGAAAATCGCATTGTAATTTTATCTTTAGCAATAGGCGATAGAATCAATGGAGAATATTCAAGAGAGGAGGAAAATAAAAGGATTTTGGTGATAGGGAGATTATAGGTAATTTTCGTGTATATTGAAAAATAGATAAGATATTTTACGAAGATCACTTCTTCTTCTTTTTTTGTCTATAAAAGGAGCCGTGTACGGTGAAAAGACGGGGTTCTTTTCGCTCTAGGTTAAAAAAAAAGAAAAACACAATATAAAGAGAAAAGAAAAGTTTTCTTTTCGCGGGTTCTTCTCGAGAAAAAACAATTCAAAAAGAGGAAGAGAGAAAGAGGTCGGCAGAAGAGAGGAGAAAAAAAAAAATATTCAAAAAGAGGGACTGAAAGAAGAGAGACGCGAGGAAGACAGAGGGAGAGAGAGAATTGATAAAAAAGGAAAGATCCCTCTTCTTCTTCCCCGGGAAGCCTGCTGCCTTCTGCCCGCCGGACGCCTCCGCCTCCGCCTCCGCCTCGCCGCTCCACCCGACGACCCGCGACCCGCTGCTGCCGTCGCTCGCACGTGCTTCCCTCCGCCTGAGCTCCGCCGGCCTCTGCTCCGACTCGACGCCAGCAGCGCCGCGTGACCCGACGCCAGCAGCTGCGACGCCTGACGCCGTTGCGCCGACACCAGCCCGAAGCTCCGCCAGCCACCGTCGCGCTCACCTTTGCCTGCAACCCGCTCCGCCTGCTGCGACCCGACGCCCACCACTGCTGCAGATCGCGACGCCAGGACCGGTCGCTGAGCTCCCCTGCTGCCGAGCCACCGCCGCCCGAGCAACGCCCCTGCTCTGTCCGCGATCTGCCCAGCCCAGCGCCGCACCTCCGTCGCGTCTCCGTGCCGATCGTCCACCGCGCGATCGCTGAGCTTCCCTCTGCCCGAGCCCGAGTCGAGCTGCTCCACCCTCTGCCAGAGAACTGATCCTCTGCCACAGCCCGACGCGGCTCCTCAGCCGCGAACCGACGCTGCCACAGCCGCCGAGCTCTGCCTGCAGTTCACCCCCCCCCCTGCTCGTCCGACGCCCAGCAGATCTGCTCCGACGCCCAGCAGATCCGCTCCGAGCCTCCTCCGAGGGAAGCTGCCTGCTGCTCCACCCGTGCCGCTCCGACCAGCAACCCGACGCCTGCAGTGCACCAACCCCTTGGCGACCCATCACCTCCTCCGAGCGAAGCTGCCTGCTGCTCCACCCGTGCCGCTCCGACCAGCGACCCGACGCCTGCAGTGCACCAACCCCTTGGCGACCCATCACCCCCGGCGAACCACCACGAGCTGTCTAGCCTCGTTTGGAAGAAAAAAAGAAAAATCAAATTAGGTAATTTTTTGTATTTACTTTATTTTATTTAATTTTTATCTTATTTTATTTTACTTTATTTTTTTTTTAGTAGAATTATTTCTTAACGTAAGATTGAGATTTCCCAACATGAAATAGCCTTTCAAATTAGGGATTGATGGTCTAATTTTCGTGCTTGAAATCTGACTCGCAATCATCTAAAAAAATCTCACGTTTGAGATTCGATTCGTGATTTATTTAAAATTGACAAACTCGATCTAGATATGGTTCGTTAATTTTTAGATATCAATCTTATCTTGTTTTGATTTACTTGTGGTTTGAGTTGATTTTGTTTTTGTGAAAAAAAAAAAAAAAATAAAATCTGAGATAGATTAGATTCATTTTAGAATATTTCTTGTTTTAGAGTTATCTTGCATATTTAGAATAAGGATTTTATTTCGAATTTGAAAAAAAAAATCCAAAAAAAAAAAATGCATTTAGTTTTTTAAAATTTGAATTGCACATTTAATTATTTGGCAATTTTAATTTCAAATTTCATAAAAGAAAAAAAGAAAAAAATTAAAAATTAGGATTGTGACATTCTTTGCACGTCATTGCATATTAGGATAAAATATATGTTTAATAAGAAAATGAAAAAAAAATCATATGCACGTGCATGTCATTTGATGAAATTGTTGCCAAACCCATTTAGTTAGATACTGCCCAGGATTAGGTCATATAATAATTATCGCGTGATATATAGTTTGCATGTTAGGTTGCATGTTGCGTGTCATTTTGTACGTCATCGCATTGCATTGCATGTAATTTCTACGCTTCATTTAATTAAAAGAAAATTTTGAAAAAGATTAAGTGATTGCGTGTTAATTAGTTGATATGAATTCTAATATAACATGCTTTCGTTATTATGAGGTAAGTCCTGTAATTTGTTTATTGTTTTATTTGAGTGTTAAATTGATGGTTTGCGCACCCGTATGATCATGAGTTAGGAAGTTAATTAAAATTACTTCAAACTGCTTACAAAACATTTTTTTGAAATAAAAAGAAAAAGTACCGAAAATGCATTATAAAAGTCTAGTGTAATCAAGTTCCCATACTCAAAGAAGTAAAATAATTGGAGAATTATTTTACTTAAATGTTTAATCTACCTATCGTAAATTGATTCGTGGGGATTCCCTTTTGCATGCTAAATATTTAAATCTAAATCGCAAATTGGTATGGACTTGGGAGAGCCGAGCTAACTTTAGACTTAATAGTCCATTAGCCTAAACCCTAGATGGTGCATCCGAAATTTAGGTCGTGACAACATGGAATGAATACAACGGATTCTCATGAAGACCATAAATTCACATAATTTGAACAAAATACATGAAGTTGAAAAAAGAAGAAGTAAGAATAGTATGGACAGAGAGAATTTTTATTGACAGAGTACTTATAAAATAACTAATTGAGGATATTTGAGGAAGAAAACAAGAATTGTGTTTTTTTCAAAAGTAGGAGGCCCTCTTTATTTTGCATAATAGTAAATAAATTGTTGTTATTATTAATTTATTATTACTACTGCTACTGCACTTGTTTGTTTACTTCTTCTCAATCAAAACTCAAGTCCTTTCTCTTTAAGAGTCAAAAAGTAAAACTGGACTCTGTTATTGCTTCCATTTCATCCCGCTGTGAAGGACTTTAGCTTCTTCGTTTTTGTTAATAGACTCCATCCTGGTGCCTTTATGATCTTCTAACAATCTTTTCCTTTTCCTTTCACAACAGGTGATTCTCTAGCCTCGATCAAAATGTCAATGCCAGCGCCCAACCTGGCGCCGGCAGAGCCTTTCTGCACACTTCGCTCGGAGCATACGCAGGACAGTCACCCGCACAGGCTTATAACCATCGAGGCGCTGCTGGTCCTCCTAGCTTGCTCTCTAACCTTTTTGGGGGTCTTTGGGGCGTTCAGGCGATGTTGCACAAACCGAGCATTCATAATGTTTGGGTTCGCAGCCTATACCATTTCATTCACTGCGGTCGCATACACTCTGGGCCTCATCCAAAATGCTACGTTTTGCAGTCAGTTATTTCCCCTGGGGGCAGTTTTCTTGGTGATGGTTCTTGGAAGCGCTGATTCCTACACGGTACACAGCCTTGAGGATGTCGAACGATGGAGGTCATTTAATATCGAGATGCTTGGTAAATGTTTTATGATAGGGCGGGTCATTAGTATCTACAGGCCCACATCGAAGATAATGCAGATCTCATATAATCTTATATTTTTGGTGTCCACGAAAATCGACTATAGAGTCCGAGCTTTGATGTCAGCAAGCAAGGATGTGATGCAGAAGAACTGTATTTTGTTAGCCGACTACATGAAAACCGAGCACCAAAAGAGCGATTCAAACCAAGTTGATCCATCTTCTCTGCGAGGTTACAAGTACTTCGTGAGGGAGACACAAGAGACAAAGGACCGCTTGTGGTTCTTACCAGCATATTGGAGGCGACGGCCGCTGTTTTTTGAGGGAAAAGCACCAGAGTATCGAATATCATTAGGTGACACGGATGATGTTATCACCGTTGAAAAGGTTTGGAATTGCAGCGGGAGGCTTTTAAGCGCGAGAGACGGAGACCCAGATGGCAAACTCAAGGATCTTTGCCTCTCTTTTTCGCTCTTCAAGCTTATCCGTCTGAGATTCGCCGGCTACTCATTGCCCCAAGAAGCTCACGACAAGTTATGGTCCCTGATTCATCATAGCCTACATTCTGAAGCGAATGGTTACCAGCGAGTTTTCAGAGTAATTGAGGTAGAACTTGCATTTCTTTTCGATCTATTCTACACCAACTTCTCGGTTACTCCCAGTCCCCATCATATAATAGTGGAAGTACTGCAACTAGCCATTTTGCTTACTTTCTTTCTGACTATAATATCAACTTACCAAAAATCTCAAAATGAAAGCACATGGTTTACTGATGAAGCTTTGGTAACCTTTTTAATGATGATCGCGATGCTTGGTATCGAGATTGTCCAATTTGGCATCAGGGTTTTCTCAGAATGGGCCAAGGTATTATATATATGTATATACGTTCGAAATGAGTGGTGCCAAAGAAACAGAATCGCAGAGAAGGTTATCGAGATAATGTGTGGAATTAAGCTCCGGAAACCATGGGGAGGACAACTTCGGCAATTCTCACTTCTGGAAAAATGTAGCTATCGTCCACCAAAGTTGATATATAATAGCTTTACCGCGGCTTATTTTGATCAGGTAAGGGATGGTCAGCAGGAAATTGCTCCCACCAAATTGTCCAAAGAGGTAATGAAGGCAATTGCGCGGTCTCTAATGAACAATGGCACCCGCAACTTGGAGAATGGGAGAGCTTCTTTGAGACGCAACAACGTGTTTGATCAGCTCTCATGGGCATGCAATCTCGAGTCGAGTACTCATGTTATAATGGTCTGGCACATAGCGACCAGTATCTACGAGCATGAACGACGGGGGGCAGTACCTTCTTTCGTTTCGCAAGGACAAAGGGAGAACTTCCATATAGCAACTACGCTATCGAAATATCTTGCTTATTTGGTTGCTTTTGCCCCAAGACTACTACCCAATCACCCTTACAGGTCTGAATACATATTCGGTCATGTTGTGAAAGAAGCTAGGGAACTATTTGAGGGAAGCTCAATGTCGATGGATAAGAGGATTCAAAAGCTGAAGGACCTTGGCAATGAACAATACGTCGAAACAATTGTGGGTCAAGGCGCTTGGCTGAGAAGGCAACTTTCGATTGAAGCAACAGATGATGAGCATATTTGGACGATCTTGGCCGACTTCTGGGCAGAAATGATGTTGTATGTGGCTCCTTCAACAGATGTGGGGGCTCACGCTAAGTACCTCTCCACAGGGGGTGAGTTTGTGACTCACGTGTGGGTTTTGCTCTCTCACGCAGGCATCATGAGAAGTCCAGACGGTAGTGAGCAACATGATGATCCGGAGAGGTACTGAACTTGTCCTTACATTTGATATTACGCCTAATCTACTATTTTCAGTATCGTGTAAGTCTGTGCTTGCGTAGCAGTCTCTCTAAACTTGTATTGATCCTTAGTCAGACACTTGAAAAGGTCGCTGTTGTATGACTATGATGCAAGGTCTTCTTTCCAGTAGTGTAATTTCTGGGCTTGATCCATGTAAAACTCGGGCTTTAGTCGTTATGTACTGCTTTTCTTTTTCTCTCCTTAGCGTACTGCTAGACTACTCTCTTATGGTTGCATGGGACTTGTTTTATTTCTTCACAGACGGGGTCTGTACCGTTTGGTTAACGGCATCGTATATCTAGGCAGGGTTCTACTAATCTATGCCTAGAAATACATATTAAAACTTGGAAGGTCACGATGAAATTTACTCTCTTGCTCATTGATGGTCATAATCTTGCTTGTAATCTCCACGTCAATCTCACCCATGATGACCATTATGTCTATAGCATGTATCACGACCTCCATAACAAGCGGCTGCCATAGCCTCTGTGAACTCTGTACTCGTCATGATCATCATGAAAATCTCCCTGAAGTAGGGTTGATGTCCGATGTTCCTAACTTCTAGGGCAGGTTTGTCAAACAGTTGGCCATGGGCTTGATTCCCTCCTGGTGCCACTTTGTCACCCCGTTCGGATTGTCTCCCTAGGTGAAAAGCCTTGGATCGGATATTCATCGCATCCGGCCGCTGTTTTATTGCCTGTTGAGACGCTCGTTGATGAGCCAAACCTTTCAATGTTTCCACACCTTTCAGATGCTCATCTGAACACACGCCCGAAGGGCGCACGCGCAGAAGTGCAACGGAAATAATCTCTCAATGTTTTATAAGGTAGAAGGATAAGTCATTTCTATATGAAATGAGAAGCAATACTTATAACTAAAAACCTAAAGAGAGAAATTCAAGCTATAGGAAACAAATACTTGGAGATGTAAATTAGAAAAATCTAAAAATATTATCTAATGTCTAGTCTAATCTAATCTAATTTTCCAGCTACTAAAAAATTAAACTACAATATCAAATAATATCCCACAATCTCTAAAACAATGTAAACAAAAAATCAATGCATCGGATTCTACGATATGAAATCTATTGACTAAAAGATGTAAATCCAATTTTGATGTGCCGCCCACATAAAAAAGATTTAAGTTACGAAATAAACTTGAAATTGGCGCTCTTGCGACTCCGGTTTTCTTCGTAAAATCATCTGACTCAAGCGATTCATAGACTTTTATGAAGACGGGATCGACGGAAGACCAAGAGTTCTTAACGGCGACAGCGGTGGAATCTTCGAATTCTCCATCGTCGAAGGTGGCGTTGTTCCATATTTGAAGCTCAGGGGCATCGAACGCCCTAGGTACTCAAGTACACTCATCTTTTGAGTACTCACTGTCACGAGTGGTTGGTGGCAAGGCCAACCTCATCGACCCTCACCTCTAACTGATCATTGATCCAGCGATCAGCGAGAGGGAGAAGGAAAGGGGATAAAAGCAGAAAAATAAAAAAACAAAAAAATTGAAAAATATATTAAAATATTATTAAAAATTATTCATGTCAATATCAATTGTCATGGAAGATGCTAAGCAACCAATGTTTATATTAGCCATTTTCGGCCAAAATTGCTCGAATGACCGAATTAGCATAAACACAAAAAATTTAGGACTCAATTGACAAAAAAAATTTATTACTGAATTGACATAATTATAATAAATTTTAAACTTTTTTTAGTAATTCTTCCTAATTTTACTATATCTTAACATAACTTTTTCAGTTGTATATTCCATAAGTTAGCTTTTTGAATATGACTGGTGTACATATCATCTCGAAGCACGTGAGCTTGCTTAACCCATGCAATCAAAACTAAAGGACAAGGTCTTAGGCCAATTGTATTTAGCAGCGCAAACTGGAGGCAACTCTTACCATCACGTCTCTCTCTCTCAAAACCGGATCATCATTATTTTCGAGTGCATGAAATGATTGCTCATCACTCTCGTGATAGCAACCTCGACCCTATGTGGAACCCTAATTTCAAAGAATAAAGCAAGCGATTCAGGAGAAAACTAATTGTATGAAAACCACAGAACATTAAGCCACGTGGAAGAACGATTCCGAAGAAACCATTGCAAGGGAATAGTTTATTTATTGGTGATGGATGGGTCAACGCTTCATTGCTTGGGCATGTTTAGTTTCTACACTCCCAATTTTCCATCTTCTCAAGTGTTTATTTTTTATCATGAGTTTTTGGATTCATCATCAGATACAATTTATTTGAAAGGTGAACATTTCTTTTCACGACGCTATGATTATATGATTGATCGAGATGTCCTCCCTTTCTTTTAGTAGCCCTCTTCTCTATCTAGAAAAATTTGAGTTATTTCTCTAAAAACACAAAACTAAAAATATTTGAACAATTTCATTTTTAGACGTTTTGACTTACTCGATTGTCGATAAAGCATCACTGATCACGTTCATATATAGTCTACAGTTTGATATTGTACAATAAGTGTCATTTCAATTGCCATATTGGGTCAAGGGATCTCAAACACTAGAAGTTTTAATAATTTCATTAAAAACTAGACTAGTAATTGAGTAAGCAGAAGACAATGAAAATGAAAATTTTCAAGGTAATTAGTTTGCTCAAAATGATAATCCAGTATTGTTTTCTTGGCAGTTCGGTGAAAGGCGGGAAAAGACGACGGAGTCCATTTCTAAGGTTACTATTATTATTATGATCTGGGTGAGCTTAAGGTGTTGATGTAAAAAAATTTCTCCTCCTAGCAATTTTCAACCCATCTTATCTTGATCAACTATTTCATTTCCCAATGTTTTACCAACCAAATTGAAATCGACAAGTCTCCAAAAGAATTAGCGTTCGTCATGCCAATCCATTTGCATCCCAACGACCAGTCACTTGCTTCAAAACTCACTATATTCTATTTCTCTCAAAGTCTTTGGAGTTGATTGGGTCATGAAGTTCAAGACACCCACACACAAAATAGATAAATTAATAAAAACCAGTTTGACTTTCTTCTCTCTTCTTCTTGACTCTCGCATGTCAATTTCTCCTTGCTGTTTCCTCATCTGCAACTCGGTTATTATAATAGAGAAACAGATAAAACACACGCACTCTGTCCCAAAATAGAAGTTAACCAATGAAAATCCGACAGCCTGAAACCCTAGATTCCAATGTAGAACGCGTAAAATCTTATTTTATTTCGGGGGTTGCTGATAAAATATGGTGCTGCAAGAATTTTCTGGCCGCGATGCTGTCCGCGTATGCCGGTTGCACGAGCTTGACGCTATCCGGTCCCTTCTCGGACGAGCTTTGTAACGCGTTGCACACGGCGAGGCGGGTCATCATTAGGTGGAAGCCGTGCGTCCGCACGTGGCCTCGCGCTTTTCACGCCGTGCCGACCATTGATCTGCGCTTGATGCGGGGACTCAATCCATCTGCCTCAAGAAACCTAAAAATACCACGTAAAAAGTCAAAGATATGGCTAAGATACGAGTTATTTGAAAATTATTTTGTAATTAAAATTAATTTTATTTTTAATTATCTGTGTATTTGACATGCACTCAAACAGTACGTTGGTGTGAAAATGAGGGAGAGAGAGAGAGATTATTGACTGGTAATTTGTCCCTTCTTATTTTTGTAGAATTTGTTTTAATCTTTGATCTGAAATAGGTAGCGACTAATCGATAGTTGTTCATTAATGCAAGCAATTGAAGGAACTCGTCTTTTCTAAAGTATGTTTATTTCACAGAAAATTTTCGTCCTGAAAAGTGTTTTTAGGAAATTCATTTTCAGAAAAAGTAAATCATTTTCCAGAGTATATCGGTAATGAAATTATGCTAAAAAATTCGATTATATAATATTTGATAATAAGCGAATCTACATAAGGCTGCTTGCATCGTTAGAAATGATATGTAAGGACCAACAAACTATAATCCAAAAATATATTCTTTGTTTATCATGTAATCCATCGAAATAACAAGAATTGCAAAAAAAAAAAAAAAGGAAATAAATTGTGAAAAAGTATTTGTAAAATATCATATATGGTTATGTTTTTGGGAAAAAGTAGAAGAACGTGAGCATAGGTGAAGTATTCAAGGGATGATAGACAATATTTCTGGAAAAAAACATACGAGACTTATCGAAAATTATAAAAAAAAAAATCAAGTATAATGCTATCTTTCTTCTTGGAAGGAGAAGTTATTTTCCTATAACCTAAACTTATTGTTTTTAGTTGATAGATTATGCTTTCTGTCAATTGAATAATTTTCCGTCGTTCAAACGCCCCAAAGTCTTAAAACAATTTCAGAAGATCATTTTCATCAACCAACTAGTTACTAGAAAAATTCTGAAAATGTTAAATGTATCCTCTATTGCTTGATCATGACAACATGAAACATGTGATTGTGATGCCTAGTTTTGTTCTTCTTCAACATGAAAGTGACAATCTCATGCATCCAAATCCGGGCATGAACAAAAGACAACGAAGTAAAGCCCTAGGCAATCATGACCCGAAGCGTGCAAGAGTCTTGTCGTCTTTTACTTACTTTCCTCGCTATGCTTATCAACAACCTCATGAAAATGAATGCTTCTACTAACTATGGTTTTTTAACATTGATGATAATGTACCAGTCGAAAGAATTCTTTCTTTTCATAATTTTTAAATAACACGTGCCACATTACCCATTATTTTTTGCACTAAAAAGAGCCCAATCTACATCTTCCATTGGATAAGATTAAAAGACATGATCATACCGGTTCATGTACAGATTATTCATATTCCTCGATTCAATCAACTCTGCTTAGATGAATAGAGCAATCTTCCAAACCACGGACAGGTAGCAACCCAGAATCATCCATTATTTCTTTTATTAATAGAAAACCCTCAATATTAAATTCGGTGGTTATTATACCAATACTTCACAACAATAATAGTCGTATATTTAATTTATAATAATTCAAGATTTGGACTTTTTGTAATTACGAGGATAATTCATTACAATATTTGATATACGAAAGGACATGACAGACTTTTTTTTTTTTTTTTGGTTACAATTTTGTATTCTTCTACTATTATTTGCATACATATATTAATGACTTCTAATTTAAACTAAATATCCCCCAAGACCTGCTATACCCTTTTTTTTTTTCCTTCTCCAAAGACCTACAATAATGGTCAGGTAGGGATTTCGGACTATATACATGAAACCCAACATCAATGCAACAAGCTGTCTGTACATGAATTTTAAGGAAGAAAAATGAATTGCGCCAGAACCCACATTTACACTTTTCCGATTTTGAATCCAAAGTTCTTCATTCCGTTACACTGAATGAAATTCTGAAAATGAAACTCAGAAGACATCAAGAAAATGGAGATGAAATAAAGAAAAGGACATCGTCACTTTTTTTTTTTGACATTTTCCTTCCCCTTTTTTGCCATTTTTTTTGTGTGCTAGGGTAAAAATGATGAATTCTCTAAAAGAAACCTTCTCATGATTCCAAAAAGCCTGTCATTCTAAGAATTGAATTCCGCACTTCGCTCAAATATCTCCCCTTGAGCATCCTCCCATGGCTAAAGCATACTGAGGACGCCATCCTCGTGGCCACGCGCCGCCTGACGATCAAGTGCGGTGGCACGACCTCCCCTTCGTCATCCCCCTCCTCGTACGCATAGTCCGATTCGGGGGACCGGATGAAAGTTTCCGGGATATCGACCGGCGATGAGTTTGTCATTTTTTTCTTGGCCTTCTTCTTGTTTGACTTGCCATGAGCCCACGAATCATCACGAATCGGCACCACCAATGTATTGCAAAAACTGTAGTAGTCATGCTCGTCCTCGTTGCTGCTCTGATCCGTCGTTGCTTGATCTTGATAGGTGAAAACTATGTCGGATTCTTGAAATTCGAAATCCATAAAGATTGAGGAGCGAGAGATGGGAAGTGTGCTGATATGAACAAGGTACAGAGGTGGGGTTTGAGAGGATGGATTAGTGGTGAAGGGTCGGAATGGGAAGGGATTTATAGGTGGTGGTGGTGGTAATGGTGGAGAGAGATAGAGGAAGGTGAAAGAATTTGGAGAATCTGAACCGTAGTGAGCACACTTTGTGATTGTTTGTGATGTTTTGTCAAAGTATGATTATTGTAAGAGGGGGATTGAGTGTGGTCCCATGTATCTTCTTCCTTTTCTTGATTTCTCTCTCTACAAGTTCTTGAGTGCCGGGTTTTCTTTTCTTTGCGTTCCTTTCTCTCTCTTAGTCGGCTGCCTAAATAAAACAGCTCCCCCTTTTCTTACGGCTCACGGCTGCTTTGGCTTTATAGCTCGTTTGGTTATTCAATTGACCTAAGCAAAACTTGGATTTGTATACGATACATAATTCGTACAGTTTCTTTCATACATAACCTATCTTCAGCACCATTGATTTGGTAGTTGCAAATTGAAAATTTGACCGACTATCCAAATTAACGGTGATAGATGTGAAATGTATACAGAAAAGAGTATATGACTGTATATTTACAATTTTTCAGGCAAAAATTTAGATATGGCTTTAATTGTGGCTTCTTGTGCTTAACGGTAATGAATTGTGGAATGCATGGTATAAATGCTAACAAATTCATTGGCTTTCATTATCATTTATTCTTGCACTGGACAAAGTGCATGTTATCACATTCAGAATGTGTCTTATCTTGAAGTTGTTTCATGAATGTACAACCTCTAATAGTAATTCGATACAATATGAAAATACGATCAAAAAATACAATTCCATCGCCACCTCTGAACTTATGGTTGAGGAGTGTTCATTTTTTAATTTTCATAAAAGCAAAAAGTACCTTTTTGGTTTTGTCCCTAAAAATTATAGTATTATTCACATTTTAAAATGTTTAGAGAAAAATTACTCTGAAAACTTGTGTATCAACATATGTATAGCGTAAAAGTTTCAAGTCTTTTCAGCTCAAAAAAAGTCAAATTGAGGTAGCCGCAAGATTTTAAAAATACGAAAAGTAAAAAATAAAAGTCATTCGAAACACATAAGACCAAATTAAAAGATGAAATTTCTTCGATTTTCCATCAAATGCTAATTTAGAAAATATTCCATATTAGATTATATCCATTTGAGTCATATAAATTTGTCAAAATTTCTCAATTTATAACTATGCACATTCGTGTACACTTCTTATTATCTCATAATTATCAAGAAATCGAGGGTATTAGAAATATTACGTCTACACTACAGATTTGATTTGATTATAATTAAACTTAAATATACAAGTTCATTTGTCATATTTTATCTCACGAGTAGTACTTGACTAATGGTATATATAAGATATTAAGTTGAAAACTGAAGTAATTTCACCAATAAAGATAGTACAATGATTAATATATGAATAAACCATTTGCAGCGAGGCCCAAAGGTGCCATTGGGCACTGGAGGGTCGTGTGATCTTCGAAGGGTAATCTCCAGCGGTTTCTCGGTTAACAAAAAATAAATAAATAAATAAACCGTTTAATTGTAAAACCTTTTCTTTTTGTTAAAAAGCAAAATCCTAAATGGAAACGACGTGTTCTATATGTACAAGTACGAGAACTTCAGTAACAAAACTACGCAATTAAAGGGAATATTCGATATGTAATTTGAAAGGATCGGGGCCATCTTGTTCACATGTTTACTTTTAGATGAAGATCCTCTTAATTTAACAATTAAATATTCCCTTTCCCATTACACATGCTATGCTATAGCCGAAAGCATAGTCCACAAGATATGTAAATAGCATATTGTTACACATGACATTTCTTATACCGTTTGTGTGAGGGATTACTTTTAATCCGTTTTGTTATATTATTAGTTACTTATTTTGCGAAAATTGTGTCTATGGACAAATGAGTAAATTAAAAAATTTATTTTAAACTGATTTCTTTCTGTTAAAGATTGAAATCTGTTTATGCAAAATTTTCGGTATGTAAATAAATATTAGAGGCATTACTTAAAAAGATTGAAATCTGTCTAGGGGCAATTACTTAAAAGGATTTTAAAAATTGAAAATTATTCAAATATTTCGCAACAAACTTAATTTTTCAAACGTTAATTTCTGCACACCTGCAACGCGTTTGCACATCCACTAGTAAGTATTGTCCATAGTGGATTGTGACTTTATATGCAAATTCTCAAACATATGTCTAGTTTATGGGTCAATCTCAATAAAGATCTTTCCAAGTTTGGCTGCATAGATAGTTTTCTTTCTTATGCCTGACGACAAAACTTCTTTTGGGTTTGTTTGATCCTTTTTGGATCAATGGCTTGACATGACATGGAAGACAACTCATAAAAATCTTTATTGCTTGTGCTTCGTCCGGGTTAGAACACCAAAGTTGCGGTCACGTTCTAACGAGTGGATTGGAGTCGCTTTCCCTTCTCCAAAAGCAATTATTTGCCTCTTCTAGCCCAAGCTTGATTGCATCATTATTTCTAGAAGATATTTAGTATCACACCACTCAATTCTACCCTTAATCCCCTGAGAAAAAAATCTCAAATTTTTTATTTAGCTTCAATTTTGCCCAAAATTTTTTTGTCTTAAAAAAATCCCAAAATTTATTTCTGTTCCAAACTTTTTATTGTCTTTGAAAAAGTCCTTAATTTTAAGTTTAGTCTCAAATCTATGTCAGACTTTTTTTGTCTAGGGAAATATCAACTTTATTCTAGTTCCAAATTTGGCTCGAACTTTTCTTGCATAAAAAATCAGCAACTTTCAATCTAATCTTAAGTTTGCTTTCATTCAAAATCTGTAAAATAAAAGAAAAAATCGCTATTAGTTGTTTGATGTAGAAAATGTGGCATTTCTGCATCGGTGATGAATCTACATCAGCAAAGTGACATGGAAAATTATCTCTAAAATGAAACCCTTCTTTGATATGAAAATTATGGAAATTAAGGATGACTAATGGCAATTTTTGGATATAAGGCAAAAGAGGGCAGATTTGGGACTAGAATTAAAGTTTCGGGCTGGATTTGGGACATGAAAAAAAAAAGTTGGGGTTTTTCTTAGACAAAAAAAAATGGTCGAAGCATATTTCAAACTGAAATTAAAGTTGAGAGTTTTGTTAAAAAATACGGCATATAATTGAGACTAGACGTATAGTTAAGGATTTTTTTTAGGGGATTATGGCCTTAGTTTTACCATCTTCTTATGATACTGCGATATATCATCTTTGACATGTCCATCAATCCATCTTTACTCTTTGGTACGAAGTATATGTCAAAATTTTTTTTGCATAGCCATTATTAATTGAAAAGAATTTAAGGAATTTCTGTGTGTATGAAAATAATTCAAAGCATTTTTTTCCTCTATAAAATGTGATGAATTTTTTTTTTTTTAAATGCTTTGAATTAGGATGCATTTAATACGGTGCATTGGAGCTTGTGCCCTGTGAAATATTAGGTTCTCCTCGAGTGAAATTTTTCGGTACTTCGAGAACAATAATCGTCTTTGAGTCAAAGTACATTAAATTGAGATTGAAGCAGGACTACCACAAAAATCAAAATTTTTTTTTTTTTTGGTTGGTCCTACTCTACTATTCATATTCTAACTCTCACTCTCAGATTTTTATCCTGCCTCCTTGTAGGGCGTGGGAGTCGAAACCCACACTTGAAATCAATTTAAGAGGTGGAAGCTTGTGCCCTTTAGGCCAGCTCATGCGACGGCTCATGCTTCGCATTAGAAGTGGCGTGTGGCATAAAATCCAGTTCGCGGTAATGATAATTAATTTATGGGAAGAATTTCGCTATATTGTTATTATTATTATCCAAGGATTTGGAGTTTCTTCTTTTTCTAAATAATAATAATAATTTTCATTTTTCCAAGATCCAAGGAGATTGATTTTAATGTCATCAATTTTTTACTTTTTTACTTTTTCTTTTTGTCTTTTCTCTGCGAATTGGCTAATTTAAATATTAAGGCTGGCATCCATATATCTCACTTTCTTTTGTTGGAATATTTTTTATTAGTCCGATCACAATTAGTCGAATGCGGATAGATCGCGATGGTGATCCCGATCACGAGGTTGATCACTCCATGGGCGGTAGAAATCATAGATGACGGAATGATTGGTGCGTCGCCACTCGCGAGAGAGAAAAGTTTTTCTTCATTACTTAAATTTAAAATTGCATCCAACTGTTGTTAATTTTTCCATATTTGGTCAAATGACCGGAATAATTTCGTGGATTGATGCACAATAATGCGACAATCATTTCAAAAGTGTCATCGACGTCCATATATATATATATATAATATTTGGATCTAGTAGTAAGATAAATGCTTAAATGATAAATAACTCATTTATTGATCTTCGACCCCCTAAGTTACTAAGAATGCCCCCGATTAGTGTAATGGGATGTGTCTATTTATCTATCTCTTGACTTGAAATGTAAGTGGATTTGAAAAATGATCTTAGAGTGTCTAGGGTTGGGCCAGGAGGGTCTGTCTCTTAACACCTTTTTTTTTCTTTGCATAAGAGTTATCTCACAAAAACTTGCTATGGTAAGGAAGAACGGTGAGTAAGCACACTTAGAAAGCACAGTACAACGGAGAGTTATATGCTATGTGATAAGTTGCTCCTAAAAAAGAGATAATATATATGGCTTTGGATAAAAATGCCAAATGGACGGGGTTTGGACCATTTGTCCTCCAATAATGTCTCTCAGGGGAGGGGCGTATTAGTCCAATGCAGAGAGTATGCGACAAACCAGTGCTGGTGTGTGCAATCCTATTCTATGACGTCAGCATAATCTTAAAAGATATTGACAAATAACAAATATATTCTAATTATTTTTTAAAATAAGAAAGTATCCCAAATATATCCTAATTATTTCACCATCTGAAATCATTCGTGATTCTAAGGTCTTTGTCGAGTGCTTTTATCTCATCATTATTTTCGGCCAAGCGAGGTCACAAGTCTCCTAAAGCGATACGGTTCCCCTTCTCATTTCCCGGACTCAAACGGACAAATTCAAGCTCATGGAGAAAGTGAGGCTTCATAGAGAGGAAGACTCGTGGAGTGTGCGAGGGATGGTAACAATCTTTCACGATTTTTTTCATGGCAGAAAAAGGATCATTCTCGATAAATAAAAATCGACTTACAAGATATCTCATTAATCTCATGGATCAAGTAAAATCCAAGTCCTAAATTTGGGTGACTTGTCTAAATAAATAAATAAAAAATTTGGCACTTGATGATGAAGAAAATCACATCTTTGTGGTGTGCTTGATTCACACAAAAGCCCAATAGTTGCCATGAGCCAATTTGCGGTGTTAAGCATGTGGAATGTTCAACATTGTGCGAGATTGCAAATGACTTCAAACAAGGCACGATATTGCAATCAAGTTAAAAATATCATACGTGACATTTTGAGCTTATATAGGTGGAACTTTTCTTGCTGCTCTTATCAGTGTTGAGAAAACATTCTCTAAGTGATTTTAATGACTAACAAAACTTAGAGACTTAAATTATGATATAAAGTATTTTTAGGTGGAAAGTTTGATGGGACATGATCAGATGATGTCAATTAGAATCAAAATCGTCGCTTATTTTCCTTCCTTCAAATGGCTAGGATGGAGTTAGAATATTGTGCAATGGCTAGTGATGATTGGTTGGATTTCTTGCAATATTTATAAGGAGTTTCAAAAGGAAAGTCTTCCTAAATTTCTATTGAAGATTAAACTTTCTTGGAACATCTTATTTGAGGCTAAATATTCTTTCCAATTCTAAACACTCAATTTTTGAAAACCCGGACTGCTATATGGGCAACAAAAAATATGAGAAGTTTCACCTTCGGTGATCTTGAAGTAATCAAATTTTCTCGACGAGATTTAAGCTAATGGGTAGATTAGCTGGATAATTCTCCTAGACATATGTCTAACGACCAGTTTGTACTAGGAGAAGTATAAGAGGAGGTTCTTATACATTCGTCTCTATAAGCAAAATTGTGTAACCTTTTAGAGGCTAAGAGTGTGTGAGGAGTGGGTCACACAAACCTAAGTGTTCTTAGCTTAGCTCTTATAACCTTTGATAAGTTCTTATTAGTAAATTCCAACTAATAGGTTGTAACGTGAGAGAGTGAACGTAAGTTTGTAAAAGCCAAACCACTATAAACTTTTGTGTATAATTCTCTATCATCCACTCCTTTTTAATTATTGAGATAGAATTGTACACCGGTAAGATCTAACAGCTTCATTAGAAGTTGTCTCACTATAATATTTGTTTAAATTCTTTCATTTCCACACAATCACCTATTCAACCCCCTTCTAGGTGATAGTTTTAGTTATAACAATTGGTATCATGGCCTAGTTACTTTTAATAGAAGTGCTTTATTACTTCTAAGTTAACGATTTTTCAATGGCTAGCAACATTGCACTAGGTTTGATGGAAGGTCAAAGTGATACAAGGCCTCCGTACCCCGATAGAAAAGATTACAGCATCTAGAAAAACAAGATAAAAGCATCCATTAGATCCAAGGATCCCTTGTAGTGGAACATTGTTTTGAGAGGCATAAGACCTAAACCTCCCTCGACCAAGGAAGAAGGCAAAAAGCTAGAAACTTCAGCCTTATCTTATGCGGGCATCAACAAGAGAAGCACTAGATGATAAAGCTATCTACTCTTTATATTGCACTTTATCTCTATCTGAATATAATCGAATCTCCTCATATGAATCAACAAAAGAAATTTGTGATAGATTGCAGGTAACTTATATGAAGGAACTGATTGAGTCAAAGAGACAAAGATAAATATTCTTCTCTAACAATCTAAAGCCTTTAAAATGAAACTTGAAGAATCCATAACAAATATGTTCAGTAGATTTACTGACATTGTCATTGGTTTGGCGTATCAAAGGCAACCTATATTAGATACAATGAAAGTGAACAAGAATTTTTTAGGAATATCAAAGGAGTAGAACAACATTAAGACATCCATCTGGGAGACTCAAATGATATCACCTCTTTCTTTGGATGAACTAGTGGGAGCACTCCAATCCTATGAAGTGAACGTCTGAACGAGGAAGATACCAGAGGTAAGAAAGCAATTGCTTTAAAATCTAATCTTGACTCCGATGATTCAAATTCAGACGAAGATGATGAAGACGACAAGGAGATTGTACTTATGGTGAAGCAGCTTCAAAGAATGGCCAAAAATTGAAGATTAAAGGAAAGAAATCCTTCAAAACATCTTAGTAAAAGAGAAGCTTCAACGACAAATAGGAAAGCAAGGATGTGGCATGTTTCGAGTGCAAGAAGTGAGGACAAATCAAGTCAAATTATCCTCTTCTGAAGTAAAGAAAGGACAAGTATGAGAAGACAAATAAGGCATTGAAGGCTAAAACGTGGAGTGACACTGAGTGCGAAGAAAGTAATGAAGAATATGCTAATATCTATCTTATGGCAAAGTCTGATTCAAAAGAAGAATTTGAGATAAGTAATTTTATATTCTAATTGAAGTATCTGATTATATAAAAAGAATTACTTTTTCATTATTAGGCTGCACTTAGAGAATTCTCAGAATTGATGAAAGCAAACTCAAAATTGAGACAACACGATTCTTTCCGAAAGAAAAGATTCTTCGAACAAAAGAAAATCATGATTCTGTTTTAAAAGAAAATGAGTTTTTGAAAAAGAAATTTCAAATGTTATAAAAAGGTTTTCAGTTGGCTCGAAAACTTTGGAGCATATTTTGTCCGTCCAAATCCCATAATACAACAAAACAGGGCTTGGATGCAAAAACAAAAAGGTTTTAGAAAATGATTTTCCAACTCACAAAGAGAGGAAGAGGCAAAAGCCTTTGACAGTTTTCTATGAAAACCATTTTAGAAAACAATTTTTAAAACATGTTGGTCAAAATCTTCTTAAATGTTCAATTTGTGGCTGTCATGATCATTATGAAAATGACTGTGCCAAAGGTTGGAAGACAATTCGGAGGAACTTTCTAAGCATGGCCGATCCTTCTAACTAGAGATGACCCAAACAAATATGGGTACCAAAGAAGACTTGAACTTGTCTTAACTTTACAAGTAGCAAAGAAAAAGAGAAACAAGTGGTACATTGATAATGGTTGCTTAAGATATATGACCGGTGATGCAAGCAAGTTTGTTGAACTTACAAAATTCAATAGCGGAAGTGTTTTCTTTGGAGGAAACAACAAAGAAAAGATCATTGGCAAAAGGATAGTTGAAATTGGTAACCTAACTATAAGAAATGTATCTCTTGTCAAAGATTTGAACTATAATCTCATCAGCGTCAGCCAATTATGTGACACTAGGTACAATATCTACTTTCAAGAAGACAAATGCTCAAGCATAAGCAAAGATTCGAAACAATCATTTACCGAAAGAAGACATGGAAATATCTACCTATCGAATATAATAGCTTATGACATTCAATTTTTGATCTCTATCAAGGACAAGTCAAATCTCCGGTACAAGAAGCTTGGACCCATAACCACTAACAAATTTCAAAGCTTTCCTCAAAAAAATAAGTACGAGGGTTGCCAGATCTAAAGTTTGAAAGATCTATAGTTTGCTTAATCCGTGCTCCAGGTAAATAGATAAGTTCTTTCAAACCTATCAATTATATCAGTATTAACAAAGCTTTGTAGCTTCTTCATATGGACATCTTCAAACTCACAAGAACACAAAGTTTAGGGAGGCGAAAGGTATAGTTTGGTAATAGTTGATGATTAGACAAAGTACATATGGGTTTTCTTCTTGCCACACAAGCATGAAGCATTCTCTTATTTTTCAAAATTTCCCAAAATATTCAAAATGAAAAAGGTTATTTCATTTCTTCCATTAGAATTGATCATGGGGGTGAGTTCAAAAATCAAAGTTTCCAAAACTTTTGTGAAGAAAGCGGTTTTGAGCATCAATTTTTGACTTTCTATACACTGAAACAAAAAAGTGGAGTAGAGATGAAAAATAGCTCCTTGTAAAAAATGGCAAGAACTTTTCTCTTAAAAAAGCAAAATTGCATCACATTTTTGGACTTTAGCTGTTTCTACAGCATGTTACATCATCAATCAATTTTTCCTCTGACCTTCTTTAGGAAAAAAATAAACCCTATGAGCTTTTCAAAGGTAGGAAACCAATCATTTCATATTTTAGAGTTTTCGGTTGAAGATGTTTTGTCTTAAGAAATGCTAATGACCAACCTAGTAAGTTTGATGAAAGATTAAAGAAGATATATTTATGGGATACTCAACTATGAGCAAAGCTTTCAGAGTGTACTATAAAATATCTCGCATAGTAGAGGAGTCTATCAATGTAAAGTTTGATAAAAAATACTATCCTCAAGAAGATTCTCATCAAGCAGGGTAGTCATCTAACGCAATTCAAGCACAAGAAGAAGTCAAGGATTCAAAACCAAATGAACAGCCTCAGCAACGAGAAAAGGCTAATAAGCATGACAGTAAGAAATCCAAAATGTCTGATGACAAATTCAATAGAAATTGGAAGCTCAAGTCAAACCATCCAAAGGATCTGATTATCGATGACATTGATCAGAACAGGATGAACTCCAAAAGATGCCATCAGTACTTTGGCGCTCATTTTAGAGATTGAACCATGAGATACTGAGGAAGCCCTATCAATTGAATTTGGATCTAAGCAATGCATGAGGAATTTCAACAATTCCAGATAAACAAAGGATGGGAATTGGTTCCTAGACCTAAAGGCCATCCCATGATCGGAATAAAATGAGTGTACAAGAACAAGCTCAATGATCAAGGAAAAATCATAAGAAACAAAGCAAGATTGGTTGTCAAAGACTACTCGCAAAAAGGAATTGACTACAATGAGACTTATGCATCAATAGCATGCTTAGAAGTGATTAGACTTTTACTTGCTTACACATGATTTCATGGTCTTAGACTTTTCTAGATGGACATAAAGAGTGCCTTCTTGAATTGATACATCAAAGAGAAAGTCTTCTAATGAAAATCCTTGCAAGAATTTTGCTAAGTTAATGTAGGATGAGTTTGAGATGAGAATGATGAGAAAATTAAAATTCTTCCTTAAATTTATTTAAATCATTTAAAAATAAAAATAAATATATTGATTCTAGAAATCAATTAGTTAACATTTTTACAAAACCTCTAGAGAAAAAGGCCTTTAATTTTATTCACAATAAGTTGGGTATTATTAATCCATTTGCTCAAGTATCTAAAGATAGGGTACATCAAATGATGCTGGGCAAATCAACTATTGCGATTTCAAATTTTTTACAGTAAGAATATTTTTAGAAGCATATTAGATATGATTTATTTTTTCCTTATTTAATTTATTGCAAAATAAATTTCTTCATATTGGAAATTGCTTAATTTATTCTTTCCAACAACATTTCACAGTTTTTCTTTATTTTCCCTCAAAAATCGGATCTTCTTTAAAACTTTATAAGTCACAATGGTTCATATCCCTTAAGAAGGAAAACTTTTCTTTCTTCTTTGTCATTCTTCAAATACCCAAGAAATATCTCTATGAAAAACCCTTCTTGTAGCCTCTTTTTGACAAATGATCAAAACTTTTCTTCTTTTTAAAAACCATGGCACCAAAATCTACTCTAAAGTCAAAGCCTAGACCTTTTGGTTCGCAACAATCGAATCACATTGCGAGATTACAATCTAAAGTCAAAGGAAGCCTTGAATTCTTTGACTTGTCCGATTCTTCAAATAATGTTCAAGGTACAAAACTTTCTTTTGAGTATTCTCAGTTAAGATTGACTATTGTAACACTCAAGGCTTTAGGAAATAGTGAAGATGTTATTTATCAGTTGTTGGCTAAGCACGGTTTTGAAAGTAAGGAGGCATTAGAGTTAATGTTCATTAATTCCATCAGAAGCATGCCCCCCCACTAGTGCTAGTGATTCAAGTATTGTCAAATCTAGAAAGGGGAAGGAGGAAGTGGCCGACACGTTTGTTAAGAAAAGAATAGATGATGATGGTCGAAGGGGTGATAACAATGCAAAAACTGTATGCCAATTTCAAAAGGAAAATCACTAGATATGTGACTGATGTGAATCGTGCAGACAAATTGATTAAATCTGAAGAGCATCAGCAACACTTGAGATCTCTGATGAACAAGGGAATAATTAAACAGAGGACTATTGATTTTGACTTTTTTGAGTCGATTGGTATTCATCTTAAGCAATTTTGTGATGATCGACTCCTAACTGATCTTTTTGTTACCGAATATCCTACATTCCTTGCCCTGACTGCATATTTTTATTCAATATTTTTGTTTTACTCAATAGACACTATTGAGTTCACGGTGTTTGATAAGCCATATCTAATCCAAGCATAGGAACTAGCAAAAATTTTGAGGGTTAAGTATTCAAAATTTGAAGCTATAGATGTTGATCCTAATGTTACCTATAAACAACTCTCTTGAATCCCTTATTTTACTAGAGATGATTACTCCCATGTATTTCATCAGTTGTTTCCTTTGAGACCAATTGTCCTTCACAAAATTATTATTAACTGCTTGAAATCAAAAGGATCTTCCACAGTTGACGTTTCTCGCTATGAAACCAAATTGATATGAGCAATCTTGAACGATCACTCATTTTCTATTACTCATCTTGTTCTACTGCACATGTGTATAACTATTTTGAAAAATAAAGGGCAATTGCCCTATGGTTCTCTAATCACAAAGATTTTTCGTGAACTGAACATTGAGATTCCAAGGAAGTTGAGCAAGGCTCAACTACCTCCACCGTAGGTGGAGGAGCAAATGATGAGAAAAATGAGTTTCAGGCACACTGTTGAAGGTTGGAAAAACACAAAAGGTAAACTTTTGAAAGTGGATGCAAATGAAGTAGTGCTAGATCCAATTGATCGCCCCACCAAGAGAAGGCGAATTGCTGAATAGAGACAAAGTTCTCGAGCCTTTTTACAAAGGATCAATGAAGAAATGCTGGAGAAATCCGAAGAAGATACAGTTGATTTAGATGACATCATCAACGTATATCAGCCTAACTCTAATGATATTGATGAAGAGAATGAAGCCAAAAGAGAAACAAGAACAAGGATGGTCACTGATTAGATAGAGGAAGTCATTGTTGAAGAACAATAGCAAAAGGATGCTGAAGATCAACTCAAAACAACAAATGATCAAGCCAGTATGTTGGATGTTGATCTAACTAATAATCCAGAGAATGTTGATACTACTGTTAAGCATCAAGAGCTTGCCAGAGACCAGGACATCACTGAGCCTTAGGAACTTGCTCAAGATCAAATCATTGTTGGAGAGCAAGGTTTAGTCTCTAATATAGGAGTTATCGAAGCTAAATCATCTCAAGTCATAGCATCTATTCAGGGGGAGCTTGATTATGCAGAAGACCCTATGGAGCCTCTATTAGAAAACATTCCCATGGACTCCACTAATGATGCTAACAAAGGAAATTTTGTTAATAAAGGCACCACTGAGGGGTCCTAATATGTTCAAAAAGGTCAAGAAGTATTTGACATAATGGTTGGAGCTCTTCCTAATCTTCCAAATACTCAAGCAATTCATGAAGCACTCTTATGGCTCTAGAATCTGTTGTTGCTAATCTCTCTACTACTGACCTTGCTTTCATCCATGTTTGAACTACTAGCATGATTGGTGAGCAAATTATTAATCATGTTCATTCTTTTGACCCAGTTGTGCAAGATAAAGGAAAATGAGTTGCAAATGTTGAGGGGGTTTTAAAGCTGATAAACAAAGATAAAACAATATTAGTATGGTGATGAGATTTGGAGTAGAAGTTGATCCTTCAAGATGATTGATAATACTGAGGATAGGTTGTTCCTGCGAACTTAACACAGTATGAAAGAACACAAGGACAAAATGGAGAAAGAGCTGAAGAACTAAACTATCTTTCTTAGAACTCAAGTGGAAGTGTTGAACACCAGAATGACAACAATGGAGCGTATTTTGGAAAATATGCAATGTTATGTTCTTGTTCAACTACCTTTAGATCATAGAGTTCCATCTCTTGCTCTCATTCTATCTCCGGCTCCTATTCCAAATCCTGAGCCAAATCAACCATCCTCCTCCAAATAACTTTCCTTATTTGCATTATTTCTTGAAGTTTGATCGTTTTAATGCTTGGTTTGTTTGTGGATCATTTATGTGTTTGAACCTGTTGGCTACACTTCATGCTATAGTTTGTCTATAATATTATGCTTTATCTAGTATCTTTTTTATTGTTGACAAAAAGGGGAAAAAGGGCCAACAGAACTGGAGTTGTAGAACTAAAGTTGCAACTTTACTGCACTAATATTATTTCTACAGGTATTTTAAGACTCTAAACATTGCAAGAGCCTAAGGGATTGGCATTTTTTTTTCTTTATTCCATGTCTTTTAAATTCAGACCTTTAGCTATAAGAATCTTGCTAAATTCATTTAGATATTCTTATAGTTTAACTGCACCTCATTTTCATATTTAGCTTTAATCAAGAGATATTTAAATCTCAAATTTTTATCTTTTAAAAAGTTTTGCTTGAACAAGTTTTGTCATCATAAAAAAGGGGGAGATTATTGAGAAAACATTCCCTAAGTGATTTTGATGATTGACAAAACTTAGAAACTTAGATTTTGATATAAAATATTTTTCAGGTGGAAAGTATGATGGGACATGATCATATGATGTTAATTGGAATCAGAGTCGTGACTTATTTTCCTTTCTTACATATTCTATCAAATAGTTAAGAAGGAGTCAAAATACTCGTGCAACAGCTAGTGGCGATTAATTAGATTCCCTGTCATATTTATAAGGAGTTTCAAAAGGAAAGACTTTCTAAATTTCTAGTGAATATTCAACTTTCCTTGAACATCTTACTTGAGGCGAAATATTCTTTCCAATCCTAAACACTGAACTTTTGGAAACCTAGACTGTTGTATAACCAGCAAAAAAAATATGAGAACTTTTACCCTCGGCGATCTTGAAGCAATTGGATTTCCTCAATGAGATCCAAACCAATGGGTAAATTGGCTAAATAATTCTCCTGGAGATATGTCCAACAATTAGCTTAGACTATGAGAAGTATAAGAAGAGGTTTCAAAGCTGAAGGAAATAGAATAGGCATTCACAAGAATTGAAGCTTTTAATTCCAAAATATGAATAGTGCTTTGTGATCTTATACATTCGTCTTTGTGAGCGAAATTGTGTAATCTGTTAGTGGCTAATGGTGTTTGAGGAGTGGAGTGTTCTTAGTTCAGCTCTTATAATCTTTAATCGATTTTTATCAATGGATTCCAACCAATAGGCCGTAACACGGGAGAGTGAACGTAAGCTTGCAAAATCCAAACCACAATAAACTTTAATGTGCAATTCTCCATCATTTACTCATTTTTAATTATTAAGATAGAATTGTACACCGATAAGATTTGACAATTTTATCAGAAGTTTTCTTGTTGCAATATTTGTTTAAATTCTTTTATTTTCACACAATTATCTATTCACCCCCTTTAGGTGATAGTTTTAGTCATAACAGTCAGAACATCACATAGTTCAACCAATTGAACCATGTATTCTTCCTATGGATTCCTGACAATTTCTTGTTTATTTTCTATTATTATGTCACCATTGTGGTGATCACATAGCCTTATTATATAATGAATTTCTTCTTAACAAAGTGAGTAGGGATTATAATAACTTGGGAATCTGTATTTACATTTTGAAATATCTAAACTTCAACTACTTAACGGAGGTCACAAATGTTGTAAGAAGAAAGGGAGGCTAATTGAGACATCTCCGTCCATGTTTCTTTTTAGCTATCTATATTAATATTCACTATCCCCTCCAATTTTTGTAAAACACATGATCCGCATGTAACAAAAAGTGGTATTTTAGCAAGATCAATCGAATAAATACGTTACTGAAACTTTCAAATTTGATTATTTTCTACTAATCACTAGAAAATTAACTTTTTTCAATGTTCCTAATTTTAATTCTAAAATATGACCAGTTAATTGTGGAAAATAACCAATATCATTTATTGTCTCGACAGTCCGCACAATATAATATCAATGTCATTTTTCTTGACTAAGTTTTCTTTCTTAGGGCTTGAATTTTCCTGGGGCTAGAAGACAAATGAAAACTTTTTCTTCTTTCTTTTTATTGGTGAAAGCTCCTGTTCAATTCCACAATCAAGAAATCATGTAGCAAGGCGACTATTCGCCAAATCTTTCAATTATTACCGCTTTGCACAGACGCTAACACGCTAGAAATTCTTCAAGTGTGGATAACAACAATGTCTGTATCAATTTTGTAGATATAAATATTGTGCGAAGTACCGAAAAAGTTTTTAGATTTATTGCATTGGTGCAAATTTAGTCTTAAATATTTCAATAGAATCAATTTAGTCATAAAACTTTTGCAAGTGTACCAATTCAACAGATGGCGAGGACTTGGCCATTGTCCAATGGTCAGCAAGGGTTACCAGTGACCCTCGCTAGCCAAAATGAAGAGGAAAAAGAGAGAGAAAAATAAAATAAAATAAAAATAAAAAATTTCAAAAAATCATTGAAATATGTTTACATCAGCGTCCGTTGTGCCATATAAGAAGGTCGGGTCCGTGTTAGTGATTTCTTATCTAAATTAGCTGGATAAATTGAGTTGGCTCCAATGTGAAAATATTTTTGATTAAATTGGTCAAATTGAAAGATTTATAGTTAAATCAGTATAAATACATTAAGTTTATAACTTTTTTTTACATATCCCTAAAATCATTTTCTCTCTTTTAAGAATGCAGAAAAATGAAAATGTGTGAGAAAAGATATTTCGAAATAGTATTTGCAGTCACTTTCAGAAAATGGAGTGAATGTACGTCAAGTACCCTAGTTAGCACAAATTCTCCTCTTACGTGTAAGCTTTGTGTTGGTCCATTTCTCTCTCTCTCTCTCTCAATTATGTTTTATCATGCCCAAGTTGACTTTGCTAGGTGTAAGCTTTGTGTTGGTCCATCTCTCTCTCTCTGTTTTCTCATGCCCAAGTTGACTTTGCTAGGTGTA
This sequence comes from Eucalyptus grandis, assembly GCF_016545825.1. Classification (NCBI taxonomy): domain Eukaryota; kingdom Viridiplantae; phylum Streptophyta; class Magnoliopsida; order Myrtales; family Myrtaceae; genus Eucalyptus; species Eucalyptus grandis. The sequence goes on from NC_052615.1 coordinate 8,057,077, forward strand.
AGCTTTGTGTTGGTCCATATCTCTCTCTCTCTCTCTCTCTCTTTCTCAATTATGTTTTATCATGCCCAAGTTGACTTTGCCCCCCCCTCCTTTCCCTTTTCTTGCCAAGGGCCATCCTAATTTGAATCGAATCATCAATATGGTTTCAAAGAATGAAAAAAATTAAAAGAAAAATATAAGATTTTGCATGGATTATTTGTTGCTAAAACTTAAATTATGCGATTTTACCTTGATAGCGTATTAGTTGAGGATGATTTTTTTGTGAATAGGGTTGAAATTTATTTGTTTTGGTTTTGGTTTGACCAAAGTAAATAACCATTCATTTATCGCTTTGTCTTTGTTTGGAAAGAATTTGCACAAAAGACGGCCGCTGATTTTACTAAGTAACTTAGAGCAGAAGCTTATAAGCATCTGTTGAGGCCTCACGTTGAAAACGTCGGTGCTCTTTTGGGTTCAATGAAATGACTTGCAAAGAACTCGTCTATGGGTCTATTGATTTTGTGGAAGATACTAACTTCACAAGGATTAGGGTTTTCCCTAAGGTAGATCTGTGGGTGTTCGAAACCAACAAAGATTCGGTTTGCACAATGTATAGTGTATTCCCAACGCAACATTGTATAGTTCAGCTTGATTACGTTAATTATTGGAATGTTCTGGCTCTAATCGTGTTGCTTAATCAACCCTTGATTAGGAAGTTATGTGCCTGGAACTTTGCGCGAAGTGGGTTGCTATGAGAGTACGAAAAGCTACAGCTTGGAGCCACTTGGGTTGGTCTTATATTCTCAAATTGCTTTAGATGCATTGTGAAGCATTAGTGCTGGAATAAAATTTCTATATTTGATTAAAGACTTAGAGATAGGAGAATAGGATTACTAAGAATTCTGTCATCCAGCTTACGCAAAATTAAACGGCAGTGGGAATGTAGGAAATGGAAGAGATGTGGATGGAAAATTGTCCAAAAAACTCTAAATTTATTGCATTGGGCCAATTCGGTCCTAAAATTTTCAATTTAGACATTTTCAACCAAAATCTTTTGATAATTTTCCAATTTAGTCATTTTCAACCAATTTTAGCAAGAAATTACTTATGTGGAACATTTTGCAGAAAATTAATGATTTGAAAAATATTTTTCTGAAAATAATTACCTGCATTGCTTACAAAAATATGATTGAAGAGTGATGTAAACTAAGTAAAAGAAACATAACCTTAATATATAATAGAAGATTTAAATCAAATAAATGTTATTTCATACTTGAGATTACCTGGATTTGGTCATTAGTACTTTTATGGTTTTTTTCCCTTTAAACTCACTTTTAGAAAAATTTTGTTATTTATGATAATCATTTTGATTTCCCAAGGAAATCAGAATTTAAAAAAAAAAGAAAAAAAAAAGTCATTCGGTTACCTTGGGAAATTATGGGATACAGATTGTAACTTTTCTCTAGGCAAAATAACAGTGCAGTCAGCTAGGCATTTTTTCCATAGAACAAGTGTGTACTGATTAAGGCGTCGTCGTATGTCAAGGAAGATTTCTATTATTGTTTGGCTAGAAATACAGATTAAAACTTGGAATGTCGAAATGAATTTTATGCAACTCTCTTATTCATTGATAATAGTCGTGATCTTGCTCGCAATGTCCAAGAAATCTCTATGGGGAAATGCTATCTATAGTCTAATCTAATCGAATCTTATTTGCTAGCTACTATAAATAAAATTAAAATATTGAATGTTCCAATGTAATCCCTAAAATGAAACAAATAAAGAAGTACATCATCACGTTAATGAAAATACAATCATGATGTGCCCCACTTGAAAAGATTGAAGTCACAGATAAACTTAAGTATACTTGAATCACTTTATAAAATTGAACGCTAAATTCTATGTCGACAGACCACTGCTAGGATGTCAATGCCTCAGTTACAATATCATTTAATTGCCTATTTTGTGGACTTATTTTAATATATCTAACATATATTTTCCAATTGGTATATTCCATAAGTTAGCTTTTAGCATGACTGGTGTGGATATCTTCTGGAAACTCAAGAACTTGCTCGACCCTTGCAATCAAAATTAAAGGATTAGGTCGATCTCAATTGCACTCAGAGCGCAAATCGTGGGGAACTCTTACCACCACGTCTCCCTCTCTCAGTTGGCCATCATTATATTTGTGTGCATGAAATGATGATGGATAATTCTCGTGATAGCAAAGTCCTATAAAACCCTAATTTCAAAGAATAAAGCAAGCGATTCAAAAGAAAACTAGTTGCATGAAAACTTATTTTCTTTCCTTTTTTGGGTATTTTTGTTACGTTGAGCGTAGAAAGTGGTGCCCGCACGAAAATACTACATTTGTCTTATCCAATAGGAAAAGTGCAAATTTTAGATAAATAATTTGAGAGTGACATCCCTTTGGCGCTTAGATCAAAGAACTTTAACCTTCTTTTGGTCATATGCCACGGGAATAATGATTCTGAATAAGGCAATAGTTAATTTACTGGTGATTTTTGGGTCCACGTTGCATTGCTAGTATAAAGAAATTAATTTTTTGGACACATCGTCAGCTACAGTATATTTGAAAGGTGAATTCTTTTTTTTTTTTTTTTCCCATTAAGACGACGTGATTATATGATTATTCAAAATGTCCTCCCTTTCTTTAGGTAGCCTTTTCTCTATTGAGAGCTATTTCTCTTAAAAACACACTATAAATATTTGAACATTTTCAAATTAGTATGCTTCAAATTACTCTGTTATTGATGAGGAACGACTGATCGTATTCATGCATAGTTTATGGATTGATATTGCATGTCTTAATGAGCCAGTTTTGAAACTCATTACCGAATGGATTGGTAATTAAGTGGACTGAAGATGGAACTCCCATTATCAATGAAATAAAATCTTAAAAGATATAAAGTACCAGCATTACGTTTTTTCTGGAATCCGATTGTATGAACACTTTTTTTCCGTTGTTAGTTGGTTTTTCGATCCAAGAAATGAAACAACATTAGGAAACATAGAATATGGTTGTCGAAAACGAAAACCCTAGCGTAGGTGGCCGAATATTCCACTCTCTTATTCCCAAATGAACTTATGGATAAAACTTCTCCTCCTAGCAATTCTCCACCCGTCTCATCTTTTTTTGAATGCTTCAACCAACCAAATTGGGATTGACAAGTTTCCGAAGAGAATATGCATTCGTCATGCAAATCCATTTGCATCCCAACAACCACATCACTTGCTTCAAACTCATTATAATATACTTCTCCCAAGTCTTGGGGTTTGATTGGGTCAGGAACTACAACACACCCACACGCACAAAACAAAGCAAAACCTAGTTTGACTCTCTCATCTCTTCTTCTCCTTCTCGCATGTCGCTCTCTTTCCTGGTTGTTTCCTTATCTGCGAAAGCAATTATTGTAACTTAAAAAACAGATAAACACACACGCTCCCTCCCAATATAGAAGTTTAACCAGTGAAAATCTGACATTGTGAAACCCCAAAATATTTAATACAGACCATGTAAAATCTTATTTTATTTCGAGGGCTCTTGATAGAATATGTTGCTGCAAGAATTTTCTGGCCACGATGCTGTCCACGTAAGGCAGTGCGTGAGCATGACGTTATCCAGTCCCCTCTCGGGACACGCTTTTGTATTCATTCAAACGTGGCGGGTCGTCTTAGGTTGGAAGCCTTGTGCCGACACGTGGCCCCACGATTTTCACGCTGTACCGGTCAATTCGTCTATCTTAAGAAACCTAAAATGCCACGCAAAGAGTCAAACAATTGGGTAAAAAGTGCCCAAATTTTTTTTTATATATATTGAATAATATTCCTCCATTCAAACTGTCGAAAGTCTGAAAAAAAAAAAAGTCAGAAAATCAATTTTCATCTATTAATTAGTTTCCAGAAAAGCAAAGAAAAAACTAGTTTCTAAAGGAAATGCTCGACATGTTAAATAAATCCTGTGGTGCTTGATCATTACAATATGAAACATATAATCGTGATGCCTAGTTTTGTTCTTATCCACCATGAATGTGACAATCACAAGCATCCAAATCTGGAGATGGATAGTAGACAACGCTGTAAAGCACTAGGCAATCAATCATATGACCCATATGCCAAAAAAAAAAAAAATCATATAACCCGAAGCGTCCAAGAATCTTGTTGTCTCATAATTACTTTCCTCGCTATGCTTATCAACAATCTCATGAAAGCGAATGCATCTAGTAACTATGATTATTTAATATTGATGATAATGTACTAGTTGAAAGAGCTATTTTTAGAATTAATACCATAAAGAACTTCAAAGTGGTGCACTTATGATAATTTTACATCAAATTAATTTTTTAATCATAAAAAAGCCAAAACTGATAGATTTGTGATAAATTTATCCTCCAATAGTTTCCATTAATAAATTGCTGAGTTGGATGACGCGTGATAATTGACCGATATACTGATTTGGGATTTTATTCTCCGTCTATTATTGGTGTACCAATATGTGTTTTTCTATAGTATTAATCCAATTTAACATAAATTAATAGATGGTAAAATTGTTATAAATGTAGCAAAATTGGGTTTTTATTAATCAAAAAAATTAGTTTCGAGCAAAATTGGGTTTTTTCATTAATTTATTGTAAGTGTACATAGTATTAACTCCTTTTGTTTATAATTGTGAAATGACACGTGCCACGTTATCCCCTTATTTTTTTCCCTAAAAAGAGCCGAATCTTTGTCTTCCTTTAGATAATTAAAAGACATAATCATACCGGTTGATTTCTATATTTTTTATATCTTTCTTCCAAAACACGGACAGGCAGCAACCCAGAAACATCAATTATTTCTTTCATTCGCAGTAAACCCTCAATATTAAATTCCTGTGATTATTTAACCAATATTTCACATACCATGACAGTCATATATTCGATTAATATTATTTAAGACGAGGATTTCTTTTGTATTACCGAGACAGTATTGTCATGCGAAATGACATGACAAGCTTTATAAATTGATGTTAAATATAATTTATCGATTTAAACGATCACTCAAAGTCTACCATATCATTTTATATAACAATTTTGTATTATTTCACTATTATTTTCTTTCTCTCTACAAATACCTGCAATAGCTTCCACTATACTCATTATACAACCTTACGAAAAACAATAAAGGAAACCCCTCCCTTGATAACAGTTTCCGGGTAGGGTTTTCAGACAATCCACATTAAACCCACCATTAATGCAACAAGCTGTCTGTACATGAATTTTAAGGAAGTAGAATGAATTGCATAAGAACCTAAATATACACATTTCCGATTTTGAATCCTAAGTTGTCCACATCATTGCCCTGAATGATAATCTACAAAGAAACTGAACAGACATCGAGAAAATGGAGATGAAGAAAAAGAAGAAAAAAGGAAAATGATCCTTTCCTTTTTCTTTTTTGACTTTTTCCTTCCCCCCTTTTTTTTTTTTTTGGATATTTTTGTGTGCAAGGTAATGATAATGAAATCCCCAGAAGTGATTTCTCATGACTCCAAAAAGCCGGTCATTCGAAGAATTGAATTCCGCACTTCACTCAAATTTCTGCCCTTAAGCGTCCTCCCATGGCTAAAGCGCACTGAAGACACCATCCTCGCAGCCACGCGCCGCTCGACAATCAAGTGTGGCGGCACAACCTCCCCTTCATCGTCCCCCTCTTCGAATGCGTAATGAAATTCAGGGGACTGGATAAAAGTTTCCGGGATATCGACCGGCGGAGAGTTTGTCATTTTATTCTTCTTTTCCGATTCGCCACGCTTCCTTGAGTTGTCCTGAATCAGCACTACCGTTGTATTGCAGAAACTGTAGTCATCATGCTCATCCTCGTCGCTGCTCCGATCCAGGGTTGCTTGATCTTGATCGGTGAAAACTATGTCGGATTCTTGAAATTCAAAATCCATGGTGATTGAGGAGGGATAGCTGGGAATTGCGATGATATGAACAACGTACAGAGATGGGAGTTTTGAGAGGATGTATTAGCGGTGAAGGGTGGGAATGGGAGGGATTTATAGGTGGTGGTGGTGGTGGTGGTGGTGGTGGTAATGGTGGGGGGAGAGAGAGAGAGGTGAAGGAATTCGGAGAATCTAAACCGTGGTGACTAGACTTTGCAATTGTTTATGATGTTTTGTCAACGTGGCATTATTACATTATTGGAAGGGGGGGTTGAGTGTGGTCCCACGTATATTCTTCCTTTTCTTGGTTCCTCTCTCTACAAGTTCTTGAGTGCGGGGTTTTCTTTTCTTTGCCTTCTCCACCCCCCCCCCCTCCCCTCTAATGTCGGCTGCCTAAATAAAACAGCTTCCCCTTTCTTACGGCTCACGGCTATTTTGGTTTTATAGCTTGTCTAGTTATTCAATTGACCTGGCAAAAATTGTATTTTCAGACGATACATAACCCATATACTTATCTTTGTACATAACCCACTTTCACTACCATCAATTAGATAGTTGCGTTTTAATAATTGGACCAACTATTCAAATCAACGATAATAAATATGGAACGTGTGAAAAAAAAAAAAAAAAAAAGGATATGTGGGCTCTACATTTAACATTTCACTGGCAAAAATTCGGGTATGGCTCTAATTGCAGAATCTTGTGCTTCATGGTAATGAATCGTGGAATGCATGGTATAAATGCTAACAAATTCATTGGCTTTCATTATCATGTATTTTTGCACTTGACAAAGAAGACGTTATTACATTCAGAATGTATCTTATCTTGGAGTTGCTTCGTCCATGTACAAGCTCTAATAACATGAAGAAAAAGGCGTAGAATACGGATTCACCATTGGTCTTTGAACTTATGTTTAGGGAGTGTTCATTTTTTTTTTTTACTAAGCAAAAAGTACATTTTTGGTACCCAAAACATTATAATATCAGTTACATTTTACAATGTCAGCGAAAAAATTACTGTGAAAATTTACGTATTAACATTTGTATAGTGTAAAAGTTTCAGATCATTGCAATTCAAAAAGTTAAATCAAGTGAGCAAAAAAATTCTAAAAAAAAAAAAAGGTCATTCTAAATAATATATGACCAAATTTAAAAATGAAATTTCGAATTTTCCATCACACGCTAATTGAGAAAAAAATTCCATATTACATGATATTCAAATAAGTTGAATAAGTATGTCAAAAATTGCTAGCACATAACGATATACTTACATATACACTTCTTATTATCTTGTAGTTAACAAGAAATCGAGAGTATTAGAAAAACTATGTCTATATCACAGATTTTGATTCGATTACAATTAAAAACTTAATTATACAAGTAAAATTGTCATATTATAGCACCTGACTAGCACTTGACTAAGAGTATAAACGACATAATTAAGTTGAAAACTGAAGTATTTTCCTACATAAAGATTATATAACAAGTAATAAGTGAATTAATCATTTAATTTTTTTTTTGTTAATGTAAAGTTACGGGAATTTCGGTAACAGAAGTAGGTAAATAAATTGAATATCAGATATATAATTTGAAGGGATCGGGGCTAATTCTTTTACATGTTTAGCTTGTAGATGAAGATCTATTGATTTAATAAATTTAATAATCACTTTCCCATTGCACATGCTATGCTATAGTCGAGAGAATAGTCTACGAGATTGGAATGACAAAATTGACTATAAAAGGAAGAGATATGCTATTTGCGTATAGTTATAGTCACATGATCAATTCTTGCGCCATGTAGTTGAGGGACTACTATAAATGCGTTTTAGAATATCCTTGATTACCTATTTTACAAATACTGTGTCCGCGATGAGTAAATTCATAGTTTTAACCGACCAAAAAATATATTCATAGTTTAATTTTATGTTTCACATTTTTCATTATTTTAATTTGGATGTTTTTTAACCTACAACAACCTACTTAAAAAAATTTTAAACCTTAAAAATCTTTACTTTTCCATAAATGCAAATTCTTTGTGTAGAGTATTTTTATCAATAGTTTCTATTCATTATTTAGTCATTTAAATATTTCGTGACTAACTTAATCTTTCAAATATCAATTTCTTGCGTTTGCACATTTAATAAGTTATAAACAATCTTTTTGGCTGATGGCCGGCAAATAATTAATTGCTTGTATAATCATGAATGACATTGGCATTTTTCACAAATTTTAATGTGACTTTTTCTACCTAGCTGCGGCACCAAAAATTATGACCTTCCTGGTTCCTGTACTAATTTTTATAGCATGGGATATTTTTCCATATTAGATTGCGGCTTTATGTACAAGTTCTTAAACATGCATCTAGTTTATGGGATGAACCTTAGTATATTGAGTTTATTCTATAAAAAAAAATAAAAGTCCCTCAAGCTTCTACATAAATCTATTCTCTATAATAAACACTGTTAATGTAGAGTAAATTGCAATTAGCATAAAGAAAATTTATAATCAACCTCATCAACCATTAATTTGAGGGTTAATTATTGGTTAAGCGGATAGTTGCAACCGACAAATTAAGAGTGGAAAATATGGTTTGTGGACAATCTTCTTTGCACCTTCAATTTGTCTTAATTTAACCATGGGTTCGAGATTAAACATCATATGCGTTCCTAGATTTTCATAATTTCCTCTAATAATCCCTCTCTCTCTCTCTCTCTCTCTCTCTCTCTCTCTCTCTCTCTCTCTCTCTCTCTCTCTAATGTTATGATAAAGATCTTTCCACTATCATCTATCCAAGTTTCTCTCTCTCTCTCTAATGTTATGATAAAGATCTTTCCACTATCATCTATCCAAGTTTGGGTGCCTAAATTGTTCCCTTTCTTATGCCCGACGGAAAAACTTCTTTTTGGGTTTACCCTTTTTCGACCAATTGCTTGACATGACATTGCTAAAAGTCATTAAAATCTTTATTGCCTGTCCTTAGTCCGGGTTGGAACACCAAAGCAGCGGTCACTTTCTATCGAGAGGATTGAAGTCCTCATCTTCAAAAACAAGAATTTCCCTCTTGTAGCGCAAGCTTAATTTGCATCATTAATTATAAAAAATGCTCAGCATCGCACAATTCGATTTTATCATTTCATTATAATAATGTGACATATTATCTACGAAATGTCCATCAATCAATCCGAGCCAAATACATACTATATGGTCTGTTGAATAGTCATTAATGATTGAAAGGAATTTAATTCGAGAGAAAATCCACATGTACAAATATAATTCGAAGCACTTTATTGCTTAATAAATGTGACAAATCACGATACATTGCATTGGAGCTTGTACCCACGTAAATATTAAATTCTCTTGGACTAGGAGTTTAGTCTTTTTTTTTTTTATTTTATTTTCTTAGGTCCTAGGAATTCTTTTTTAACGTCATCAATTTTTAGAGAGCTTTTCTTCACATTGTCCAATTTGACCACCTTTTCTACCTTTTTTCCTACGGCAATCTCTTTCGTTGAATTATTTCTATCCGCCCGATCGAAAATTAATCAAATGTGAATGGTCCGCGATAGCCTTCCCGATAATGATGTTGACCACTATACGAGTGGTGGCTACAACATTTTGCATTGAAGCTTGTACCTAGTATAAATATTAGATTTTCTTGGATTAGGAGTTTAGTCTTTTTTTTTTCTATTTTATTTTTTCTTGGATCCGAGGAATTTTATTTCAACTTCATCAATTTTCCTGCGAGCTCTTCGTCACCTTGTTCAATTTGATCATCTTTTCCACCTTTTCATTGCATTTCACTTTCTTTCATTGAATTATTTCTATTTACCTGATCGAAAATTAATTAAACGTGTACAGTTGGCGATGACCTTCCTGTAATGATGTTGACCACTACATGGACGGTGGGGATAGCAGTTTGCATTGGAGCTTGTGCACAGTGTAATATTAATTCTCTTGACTAGGAGTTGAGTCTTTTTTTTTTTTTTTCAATTCTCTTGAATCCTAGCAATTTTATTTCAACGTAATCAATTTTTTCGTGAGCTTTTCTTCACCCCGTCTAATTTGACCATCTTTTCCACCTTTTTCCAGCATTTCACTCTCCTTTGTTGAATTATTCCTATTTGCCTAATTGAAAATTAATCAATGTGAACGATTAGCAATGGTATTTCCGATAATGATGTTGACCACTACAAGGACGGTGGAGACAACAAACATCACAATAATGATTTTATTCATGTCAGATTCTAGAGAAATTGTTTTCTTTCTAATATCTAAATTTAAATGGTTATAAACTTGACAGTCATTTCAAGACTGTCATCAACGGAAGTCTCGAAGTAGGATGTGAAATCGCAATTTATTCATGAAAAACGTAGCAGTTACAGAAATTGTCACATTAATAAAACGTTGCGAATCTCTTCTCAAAAGCGACAAGGCGGTGCCGGTGCAACACGGGTCTTGTGACGTCTCGTCCTAGGGGTCTGTCACGAACTTCTCTCCCGCCATTAATTTCGGCCAACTAATCTCGCAAGTCTCCCAAAAGCGATAAGGCTCTCCATCATCTCCTTTCTAGGGAAGCAAGCTGACAAAATTCAAGCTCGTGGAGGGAAAGTGAGGCTTCAAAGGGAAAGAAACTCGTGAAGAGCGTGAAGAATGGGATCCTTTAATTTCATATCATTTTCCATCGCAAAGCAAGTTTCACTTTCAACGAATAAATTTGACTCACAAGTTACCTCACTTTCTTCATGAATCAAATAAATCACGACTCATAAATTTGATTGGACGGTCTAAATTTTTTTCATTTTTATGATACTTGATGATCAGGAAATCGAATTTATATTGTGTGCTTGGTTCAGATACAGATCAAATATTTACTCACTGAGGTAATTTGTGGTGTTAAGCACATGTGATGCTGTGCATTGAACAAGATCGGATATAATTTTAGGAGAGGTCCAAGGGCGAAGTTTGTAGAGTGGATATGTATATAGTGCTCTTGACAATTTCTTGTTTATCATCTTTGATTATCTCCCTATTATGGTGGATTGCATGAGAGGGAGTTTCTTCTCGACCAAGTGAATTATATTTTAAAATATCAAAATGTCGACTGATCATAATAGTTCACAAGTGTCATAAGAGAAAGGGAGGCTAATGGGGCCACGAACCATGGTCCCCTCTGTCCATGTTTCACGTTTGATTTACTTTCTTGTTAACTATCTAAATAAACACGTACCGTCCCTCTCAATTTTAACCATATCAAACCGAATAGCTGGTTAAGAAAAAAAGATCAATCCAATAAATACGTTATTCAAAGTTTTAAATTTTGACATATCTACCAAACTTTTAAACCGACTTTTTGGATAATATTAAATATTGGAAAGTAACCAACGCGAATTATTCTCTCCACATTCCATCCAATTTACTACCAAGGGTAATTCTACTTTTCCCAAAAAAAGAACATAAAATATAATCAAGGTCGTTGCTTTGACTCAGTTTTCTTTCTTCGGGCTTTGATTTTCTTGCGGGGAAACAGGACTTTTTCTCTTTCTTCGTTTTGGTGGAAACTCCCATTTCAAGTCTATTTTCAAGAAATCATGGAGCAAACGCGACTATTCGCCGAATCTTTCAATCGACACCAGGATGCATAGAGGCTAACACGCCAGAAATTGTTCGACTGTGGATTAGAACAACGTCTGAATCAAATTTTGTCTATATAGATATCATTTGCTCTCATCTGAGCATGTAGGAAAAAAGGAGAAAGTGGGAGAAAGACTTAGAAATAGTATTTGCAGTCATGTGCGTCGAGTACCCTATTAGCACAAATTTTCCTCTTCCATCTAGTCATTTTGTTGGTCCACCTAAGGAGAAAGTAGGAGAAAGACACTTAGAAATAGTATTTGCAGTCATGTGCGTCGAGTACCCTATTAGCACAAATTTTCCTCTTCCATCTAGTCATTTTGTTGGTCCACCTAAGGAGAAAGTAGGAGAAAGACACTTAGAAATAGTATTTGCAGTCAAGTGCGTCAAGTACCCTATTAGCACAAATTTTCCTCTTCCATCTAGTCATTTTGTTGGTCCACCTAAGGAGAAAGTAGGAGAAAGACACTTAGAAATAGTATCTGCAGTCATGTGCGTCAAGTACCCTATTAGCACAAATTCTCCTCTTCCATCTAGTCATTTTGTTGGTCTCTCTCTCTCTCTCTCTCTCTCTAAAATTTTGGTTTATCTCATGCCCGTGTGGACCTTTTTACCTTTTTTTTTTTAAAGGCAACTCTAACTTAGATCAACTCATTGATAGAGTTTTGACGAACGATAGAAAAAAAAAAGTAATATATCTTTTGTGGATTATTTGATGGTGAAAGTATAAATCATATGATTTTATGTGAATGGTAGATATCGAGATTAGTTATCACTAGAGATGTCAAAAAGGTTGAAAACAATATTTAACCCATATTTAATGAGCTGGGTCATGTATAAGCTAGTCAACTTTTGCTAAATGACTGACCAAAAAAAAAAACTTTGATAAATGAGTTTGAGTGGTAAGTCTAATTTTAAGTGGGTTTAAATGGATGTAAAACCAAACTCACTTATAGCCCATTTAGCTTAAAAAAAGACAAATAGAGGAAAAGGAAAAAAAAAAAAAAAAAAAAAAGGAACAAGCTAAACCTTCTCCTTGAGCTTGTTCTCGTAAGGCTTCTCACTGCGATCGACGTAGGCGATGAGCTCTCGTGTTTGCTAGACAACGTTGGCTGGAGTCTGAGGCTTGTTCTTGAAGACCCCCTTCATATGCGGATTAAGGAGCAGCTGCGGTGTGTGAAGAAGAAGAGTACAAAGACGAAGAAGATAACAGAGATGAGGAATAGAAAAGAAAGAACAGAGAGAAAATGCGAAGCTTATGTATTTAACAATGATTAGAGAGTGATTACATATAAGAGCATCTTTTCACGTTTTCCTTTCAACTTTGTATTTATACTACAAGTTGATGAAGAACAACAAACTGACAAAACAAACTAACATAAACACTAACAGAAAGTATTCAATTACAACTTAAAACTGAATATCTATTCTTTAATGCGCATGTGGTGTTGCTGCAGATCCCATCGTCTTCGTTCCACTTGTCTCTATTCATAATAGTAGAGCTAAGCTTGTTATCTTCAATTTTGATTGAATCAGTAGTAGTGTTCGTCGACTTAGCATATTGCCTCACTTCATTTCCCCTGTTTCCATCAGAACCCAATTCTTCAATAGCAGAGCATGTATATTCAACCTATGTCCTTTAACATTCCCCCGCAAATTGGGAAGGGGTAAAGAACCCATACCCAATTTGATGTATATATCCAAATGTGCCAGACGTGACAGAGCTTTTGTAAAAATATCAGCAAGCTGACAATTGCTTGGAACATACCGCACATTGAGAGATCTTGAGGAAACTTTCTCGCGTACAAAATGGAAATCAACTTCAATGTGTTTAGTGCAAGCATGTAAGATGGGATTGGCAATAAGTGAAATGGCAGACTGATTATCACAAAATAAAAGAGTGGGAGAGGAAAGAGATAGACCAATGTGACGAAGGATAAAGCTAATCCATGTAAGATCAGCAGTAGTAGATGCAAGAGCACGATATTCTGCTTCTGTAGAAGAGTGACTAACTGTAGGTTGCTTCTTTGCTGCCCAAGAAATGAGGTTAGAACCAAGATATGGGTTGTGGATCTTTTGGTTTCAGTGCAGCCAGCCCAGTCAGCATCTGAGAAGCCATAAAGATTCATAGAACGTCAAGAATGAAGGAACACCCAAGACAAACAGTTCCTTTAACATAACGCATAACCCTCTTTAGCTTATGAAAATCTGCAACAGTGGGCTTTTGCATTTTGTGACATAACACATTTGTGGCATATGTAATGTCAAGACGAGTTAATGTCAGATATTGAAGACCACCAACTAGACTCCTAAATTCAAGAGGATTGGATAGTAGAATAGCATCGGTTTTCAGGATAGCTGGTCTCTGTGACAAATGAGTGGAAATTGGTTTACAATCAACCATGTGAGCTCGAGTAAGAAGATCAAGAGCATATTTGGTTTGACAGAGAAACAAATCAGTAGAAGTACGCTTAGCTTCAATGCCAAGAAAATAGTGAAGGCAACCAAGATCTTTCATGTGAAACTGAAGACTGAGAGAATGAATTAGTTTAGAAAGTAACTGGTCTGAGCAACTAGTTAAGACAATATCATCAACATAGAGTAACATAAGTATTGTGTCTAGTCCATCACAAAGTATAAACAGTGATGGATCAGTCGTACTATAGAAAAATCCAGTTTCAAGTAGAAAATTACTGAATTTATCAAACCAGTCACGGGGTGCTTGTCAAAGGCCATAGAGAGATTTCTTGAGAAGACACACATGGTGAGGTGTCTATGACTGTATGAAACCAGGAGGCTGCTCCATGTAGACTGTTTCATTCAATGTGCCATGTAAAAATGCATTTTTAACATCAAGTTGATGGATTGGCCATTGTTTCATCATTGCTACCAAAAGCACTATCTGAATTGTAGCATGTTTGACAACAAGGTTGAAAGTTTCTGTAAAATCAATGCCTTCTTCTTGATGAAACCCTTTAGCCACTAACTGAGCCTTCAACCTATCAAGACTTCCATCAGGTGCAAGTTTTGTTTTAAACACCCATTTGCATCCTATCACATTCATTTCATTAGTTCGAGGAACTAATATCCAAGTCTGATTTTGATACAAAGCATCCATTTCTTCCTTCATAGTTGTATACCATCCTTTATTTGCTAAAGCTAATTTAATAGATCTTGTTTTAGGAGGTACTTTATATCCAGCAAGACATGCATATCTAGGATTTATCTTTATAATGCTAGACTTTGATCGAGTCTGCATGGGATGAGTTGAAGCTGTACCTTGTGAGGCAAAGTGAGAATTTGAATGAGCTTGGTCAACACTTATTTCATTGGATGTTGCAGCTTCAGAAGTAGGTGCTTCTTGATCTTGTGAAGATGAGGTACTTCTTGATCTTGTGAAGATGAATGACCTTGATTAATAGAGATTTCATCTTGTGTTGTTGCTATGGAAGCAGGATTGTCTTGTGCCACAGTTTGCAGATATGATGGAAAGGAAGTACATGGCATTGTGGCTAACTGAAGATAATAGAAATTTTATGTAGTCATGATCCCATTATCCTGCAACTGTCCTACATATATCTGTGAAGACGGAGACACTGGACCTTCACTCATTGAGTCCAGAAGTTTAACCTCTTCTGTCCATAGTCAATACAGTGTTGTAAATGGTGTGTACTCTGTTACACATGTCTTAGTAAAAGGGAAGAAGTTTTCATCAAACATGACATGTCAACTAATGTATATGCGACCAGTGGTAGGAACAAGACATCTATATCCCTTATGACGTTCACTGTATCCAATAAACACACATGTAAGTGATCGTGGATCAAGTTTGTGATGTACATATGGTCTGAGACAAGAATAACATGCACAGCAAAGACTCTGAGATGATCATAGCTTGGTTCTTACTAATACGGTTTACTATAGGGTGATTGCATCTGTAACATTGGTGTAGGAAGTATATTGATACTATAGTTAGCTGTCATGAATGCAACAACCCAGTATTTCAAATGGATTCTAGCATGATAAAGCATGGCAAGACCCAATTCAACAACATGGCAATGTTTTCTTTCAGAGACCCCATTCAGTTCTGGTGTATAGGGATAGGATACATATTGTTTAAGGTCACAACCTGTAAATGAGTCTGAAACTTGTGGCTGATGAATTCTCCTCCACCATCACATTGAAAAATCTTGATTTTGCAATCAAAATGATTTTCTGCTTGTCTCTAGAACATAACAAAGATGTCATAGAAATTTGATTTCAATCTCATTGGATAGATCCAACTAAATCGAGAGAAATTGTCTACAAAGATGACATAATACTTGAAGTTTTGAAAGGAACTAACTGGTGAAGGACCCTAGATATCACAGTGAAACTTTTCTAAAGGTATAGATGCTACAAACTCTAATAATGAAAAGGGCAGAACAGTATTTTTAGCAACTTGACAGCTTCTACACATAGTCTGTACTCTGGTATTGCAGTGAATCGATTGTTGATTCTGCAAGTACTTTGGCATTTTCAAATTGGTGTGTGCTAAACGCTGATGCCATATATCCTCTCCTACTGCTCTGTGTCTCTAAGTTAATAATGCCTCTGTGGTTTGAGGATCTACTCGATACAATCCTTTAACTTTCCTCCCGAGCAGCAAAGTTGTGTTGGTGTAGTTGTCCTTTACATATACACCAGTTTTATCAAAAACAAATGAACATGGATAGTCATCTGTTAGTTTTGATACTGATAGAAGATTCTTATTTATATCAGGAACAATTAATATATCATTCAGAGGTAATGAATCCACTTCAATATGTAACAATGCATTACCAGTATAGGTAATAGGTAAACATGAGCCATTCCCAATCATAACTGTATCGGTGCCATTGTATCTAGAAGGGTTATGAAGAATACCAGAGTTTGCAGTGATGTGAGCAGTTGCACCAGTGTTTGGATATCATTTATTTTCTTTTGAGTCTTCGAGGTGCATTGCTACTAATGCTGTTGGAATTTCCTCAGCTTGATATAAATTGTCAAAGTGATACTAGTAGTGAAGTGCATCATAAACTAGGCGTTTACAAATTTGACACTCCAATCTAATATTGTTAATTGATTTCTCAACCTACAGATCTTTGGAAAAAGGTTAGATTTGAAGAGGGATATGATATGGTTTCTTGATATCTTTGTGAAGAGCCAGCCTAAGGACGAAATCCTTGATTAGAACCAGAGCTAGAGATATTATTGAACTACTTAAATCTCTTACCCTCATGTGCATAGTTGAAGTTATTTGATTTGTAACTCAAATCTCTTCTAGGATATCTATAACCACAACCTCCATTACTAAGAAACCGTCCTCTTCCATAGCTACGTCCTCCACGACTATTAACCCTTGAACCTCCAAATCCAGAGTCTTGCTAAATAGTTTCTCTGTCAAATTCTTCCTTTTGTTGAACTTTAGTTTTTCTTTGACCATAATATGCTAGATTAGGGTTGTATTGGCTTGATGAGTAATTTTGTAGTCTTGCTTCAAACCTTTCTAGCTATGATATTACTTCGTCATACTCTGGTTGAGGTTTCAAGCAGTATATAGTGGTTTTAAAATTCTCATATTCAGATCCTAATCCCTCAAAAACCCCAAACAACTTTGTTATCTCATCTATGGGTTTTCCTATTGCATTGAGTTGATCAAAGATTGATTTATACTCCTTGAGATAAACTGACAATGCTCGATCTCGCTTTTGACACGCTTGCAGCTTTCCTCTCAACTCGAACTCTCTAGCTACAGATTTTTGCGTAAATCGATTGAGTAAAGTTTGACATACCTCATATGCAGTGTCCAAGCCAATTATTAGACTCAGTATATTTTTGAAACGGCTCCACTGATCCAAAATGATACAAGTTGATCTATTTTGACCCAGTCATTGTAGTCAGGATTCACAACTTCTGTAACATTCCCTTTCGACTTCAACCTGTAACAACTGTGCAGGTGATGAGATTTCTCCATTGATGAATCCAAATAGCTCCTGGCTACACAAGAATCTATGGAACTGTGCTTGCTAGAGAAGAAAGTTATCTTCAACTAGCTTGATAGTAACGAAGTTAGAGATGTTGACATGGATTGGAAAAGGATATTTTTGAGTTCTTGATGCCATCTTGCACTTTCAACTCTTGATCGTACTATCAGCTTGAATAAATCTTCAATCTATTGTGACTTTCGACCTCTATTTCTCCATTGATGCTCTCAGGAAAGCTCTGATACCATGTGAAGAAGAAGAGTACAGAGATGAAAAAGATAACAGAGATGAGGAATAGAAAAGAAAGAACAGAGAGAAAAATGTGAAGCTTCTGTATTCAACAATGCTTAGAGAGGGATTACATCTAAGAGCATCTTTTCACGTTTTCCTTTCAACTATGTATTTATACTACAAGTTGACGAAGAACAACAAACTGACAAAACAAACTAACAGAAACACTAACATAAAGTATTTAGTTACAACTTAAAACTGAATATCTATTCTTTAATAAGCACGTGTTGTTGCTGCAGATCCCATCATCTTCATTCCACTTGTCTCTGTTCATAACAGTAGAGCTAAGCTTGTTATCTTCAATTTTGATTGAATCAATAGTAGTGTTCGTTGACTTAGCATACTGCCTCACTTCATTTCCCCTGTTTCCATCATAACCCAATTCTTCAATAGCAGCAACATGTATATTCAACCTATGTCCTTTAACACGGTGGAGTCAGGTGTTACAACGAGAGCTACCGCAGTGCCGCCAACGAGGACCTGCCACAAGCCACCGGTAGGCAGGAGTTGCAAATTCCTATTTTGCCTCCCCTCTGCATTCCTCTCTCTCCTTCCCTCCCCAGCCCCATTCTCTCTTAGGGGTTTCCATTCTCCGATCGCAAAGCCTCGGGTAGGAGAAGAAAAAGCAAACACAGAGAAACATGGGAAAAACTTTGTTACTTTCTTTTTTTCTTTTTCTTTTTCCATTACATTTTTTGTCATTTTTAATTTTCATATGTTGGTGAGCTCGTAGTCAAGGTCATAGCCACAATAATGAAGGGACTTGAAGTAGACTGAGTGCAACAACTTGGTGGCCAAGTCGTTGAGCAAGACGAGGACTCTCCCAACGCTTGGGGCTTTCAAGAGAGAGGGAGGTGGAGAGGAAGGGGAGGAGGGAGATCAGAGCCCGAGGATCAGAGATCTCTCCATTGTCGGTCAAGGAGTTAGGGTTTAACCTAGATTAGAGTTGTAATTGGAGGTGGAGAGGATTTGAGGGGGCTTGGAACTAGTGATGGTTGGGGACAGCTGTGGAGGAGGCGAATGGGATGCAGCAATGATGGCAGAGTAAGGACGCGTTTGGTAACGATTCTGTTCCTGATAGTAGATTCCGATCGAAATGATCCTTTTTTATTATGTTCCAAATAACAGATTCTAAGCATTTCGATTACGGAATAGAATTGCGTTTGGTACCGTACTCATTAATTTTGTTCCAAATCAATTTCTTTAAATTTTTAAATAATTTTTTACTTTTTCCTTTTTTTCTTTTTTTTTTTTTCCTTTTTTTCTTTTCTTTTTTTCCTTTTTCTCCTATTCTTCTTCTTCTTCTTCTTCTTCTTCTTCTTCTTCTTCTTCTTCTTCTTCTTCTTCTTCTTCTTCTTCTTCTTCTTCTCGAGGACCAATGACCTCACCGGAGCGTCACCGGCCCTCGACGAGGCTTGCCTAGCCACCGACGGGGCTAGGTGTCGCGAGGCTTGCCTAGTCTTGGCGAGGCTCGCCCGGCCCCGCCGCTAGGCTTTCCTCTAGCAAGCTCGCCGGACCTCGCCCGACTTGGCGAGCCTCCGCCAAGCTCGCCGGACCTCGCCCGGCCTCGGCCTCCAGCAGCTCGCCAAACCTCGCCCGGCTGAGCTCGTTGGATCGGTTGCCGCAACCAACGACGGCAAACGGTGGTAGGCGGTGGCGAACAATAGTCGCGAGATGGCGGTCAATGAAGAAGAAGAAAAGAGAAGAAAAAGAGTTGGTTTTGATTTTTAGATTTGTTCCCAGAACAATAATCAACTTTTTTTAAATTTTATTCTTGATTCTACTCCAAATCTGTTCCTAGGAACAAAAATTTTACCAAACGCGATTCGATTCCAAAACTCCTCCGGGGAACAAAAAATCAGAATCGGGTACCATTTGGCACATTGCCAAATAGCCCCTAAGAGGAGGAGGAACTAGAGATGGTTATTTTTTAAAAATAAATAAATTAGCAAGCTAGTTTAAAGGACAAGAAATGACATCTAGAATTATTGCGCTTTTTTTCTCTATTTTTTGGATGGGTTAAACCGGCGGGTTCAATTGGGTTGAGTATAGATTATCTAAATTATTTAGGAAACAAATATTAAATGGATGGATTTGGGTCAAACCCATTTATGACCCACTCAAACTAACCCAATCCACCCATTTTCCATCCCAATTTATCATTGATTTTGCTTGCCTTGACTTAAAATTTATTCTTTTTGGTTCTTCTTTGAGCAATAAGAACCATTTCAGTATTAGGAATAGGTATGCTTAATCAATATTATGCACCGATCTTGTTGGAAATATACTTCGGTTGGTGAGATAAAAATAAATGTAAAGAATAAACCATGAGACTGAGTCCATGTTGATCTAGTGGATTAAGACCATCGTTCGACTACTTTAATATCCTTATCTTTGGATAAATAATGAGAAAATTACCAAAAGAATTACAAACCAGTGTCAATTCAATACTAAATATTTTAATTTGGGCAAGTTACCCTAAACCTTTTGTCAATTTGTCATTATAGTTATTCCAATCAATTTTGACCAAAAATTGTTGACATAGATGCCAACATTCCTATGTGGCATTTGGCATTAATGTAAATAATTTTTATTTTTTTTTTAAATTATTAGTTTTTTTTCCACTGTGGCAAGCAAGGGTCACCTAAGCCTTGCCAAATACAGTTGGAAAAAAAAAAAAAAAAAATTAATAAAGAAATAAAAAAGAAGATATAAAATAAATATATATAAATTCATAACATATTGCACTATGACAGTGTTGGCTACGTTATGTAAGACAGCTGGCATCTACGTCAGAAATTTCTGGACAAAATTAATGGGAATGATTATATTCACAAATAGTCAAAAAGTTTAGGATATATTGATCAAATTGAAAGATTTTGAACTAAGCATCTGAAAGATAGAATAATAACTTTTTGGCAATTATCTTCGATAAGTAACAATGATCTCCTCTAGTCTAAACACATTTATATATGTGAATTTTAGATCGTCCACAGAAAAAAAGAAAAAAAAACTCAATATGCAAATTTAAACTCAGTTAAGAATATATGCAGATTAATAGTGTAACTTAGTACTCTAATTCGACCATAGTGTAGTCCTGCATGTATAATCACTGAATTGAACCGCAATGCATTTAGAAAGGGGAAACAATCTCACCTCTTGATCTGGTTCTGTTTTCTTTATTCTGATCGGAGGAAATTTCTTCAGAGGAACTATTAATTATTGATCACGTGTGTCTGTATAAACACGTAAAACCATAGCCACTCTGTCTCCTACTCATCTCCTACTCAGTCGATGATTGGCTTTGTCTTTGTTTCAAAAAGATTGCAAACAAAAGGCGGCCGTTTCATTTTTTTCGTAACTTAGAGCGGAAGTTCAAATGCATCTGCCAAGGCCTCGGGTTGATAATGCTGGTGCTCTTTTGGGTGCAATGACCTGCGAAGAACTCATCTCTTGGCGTGATGGTTAACTTCGCACGGATTAGCGTTTTGTTATTGGTCGATCTGTGGGTGTTCAAACCTACAAAGATTCGGTTTGCGCACTGTACAGTGCAACAGAAGAAAGACAACCATTTGGTTCGATGTTGAACAGTTCAGTTCACTTAAAGTTAATTTGTTGCAATGTTGCAGTTCTAATCATGTTGTTTAATCAACCTTGATTACGAATTTATCAGCCTGGAACTTGGCGGGAACTGGGTGGCTGAAGAGTAAGAAAAGCTACAGCTTGGAGCCAATGGGGGTCGGTCTTGTATCCTCAGACTGCTCTGATAGCATTGTGATGCATTAGTGGCTGGAATTCAATATCTATGTTTGATTAGAGACTTAAAGAGAGGAGATTAGCGTTATCAGGTATTCTCTAATGCAGCTTATAGATGACATCAAAGAAAATATAAGAGATGTGGAGGAATCGGAACATGTCATTCATTTCCATTTTCCTTAGACTAGTACTAGATAACATAAATTAAGAGAGAATTCGGAAATAAATGTTTGCATGGATCGAGTTTATGGATTTGGTGAAATTGCATTTTTGTCGTATGATCCTCCAGACCCGGCCATTTGATGAATTAAAGGTTAAGACCCTAAAAACCCTAAACTGGTAATACTTATGATAAATTTACCCCAAATAATTTGTTGACCATAAAAAATCTCAAACCAATACCCCCATAATAAATTTATCTCAAACTAATTTTTTGACCACCAAAAATTCAAACTAGCACAATTGTGATAAATTTATCATTCATTAACTTCCATCTAATTTAAAGGTTAAATTTGCTTACCTAAATTGCACATGGTGACATAGTATGGTGTCATGGCAAGTCCATGTGAAAATTCATAGGGTAAATATTATTAAAAATCGTAAATTGGGATACCTATGAAAATTTAATAGTACTCATATAATAAATTTAAGATAAACCTGTGACAGATTTGGGATTTTTCATAGCATTAACTCTATGGATTTTCACATGAACTTTGTTACAAGTATACCAATTTGAGGTTTTTGGTGATAAAAAAATTTTGGTATAAATTTGTCACGGGTAAATCAGTTTGAAGTTTTTTAACGGTCAAAAAATTAGTGTAGGATAAAATTGTTATAGATGTATTAGTTTGGAGTTTTTGGTGATCAAAAATTTAGTTTGAGATAAATTTGTTATAGGTGTACCAATTTAGGGTTATTCAATGTATTAACCCATGAATTAATTTTGTCAATCGCCACATTTGCAAGTTATATCAATAATCAACTAACAAGTTGAAAAGTGAATTGACAATACTCTAAGGTAAATTGATATGAGTTCTTCACACAATCCTAGAGTTGCTAGCACTCCAACCCTAACTACTATGAGTCTCTTTTTGCACATTAGTTGCTCACACAATCTTGAACAATAAATTTACGACTTCTCGAATAATTATCCCAAGATTATAAAGTTGCTCATTCAAAGCTTGCCTTGTCACTGCCCTAAATTGCCAAAACATATCATCGCCCGTTGACTCTCAATTCAAGACCCTTAGTTGGCATCACCAACAACCACAGCCGAGACCCTCTTGAGCAGATATCATGTTGCTAGATAAAGTAGAAGAAAGAAGGGAGGAGAGAAAGAAGATGCATTGTCAAATAGAAAGAAAAGCCTACTAGGCATGTGGCCAATGGTAAGGGACTTAGGTAGGGTTGGGACATTTAGTTTTAGGCGTGAGATTTGACTTTCACTCTCTGAAAAAAAAAAAAAAAAAAAAGTGAAAGCCTTAGAAAAGGGAAGAATTAGAGTGGGACTGACAAAAAAAAAAAATGAAAAGAACAAAGCGAAAGAACATAATTTAAAAAAAAAATGCAAAATGATGTCATTTTAGCTTAAATTGTCCACGTCAGATGTTGGTTGTACCACATAGGACACTTTATGTTGACTATATCTTCGTCCACATCAGACGTCATTGAAAAGTTTATGACAATATTGGTCAAATTTAAAAATTTAAAATTGTATTAGTAGTCATACATTCTTTTTAAACATTTTGGGTAGTTTTCCCTTATTGGATGTGTAATGTCCCAGTCCGATAAGAGTGGGGAGTGATTACCGGGATTAAAGACTCTGGACAAGGAGCAGCACCTAATAGACTTCTAAAATTAATTCATGGAAGCGCCTTTTAACGTAACAACAATGCTTAAATTTGGAACTCTAAAGTTAAGAGTGCTCAAGTGAGAGCACTCTAAAGTTAAGAGTGCTCAAATGAGTGATTTCTTGGGAAAGTCTCCCACTTGTATGCCAAAGGACTAAACCGTAAGGCTCGGTATGGGACATGTCAAAGTGGACAATACCTTAGTGAATTAATTTAGAGATATCCAAATATGATATCAGAGTGAGACCCCCTCCAGTAAGTATATGGTTCAAGAATGAACCATATGGAAGTTGGTGGACTTGTAACAACTCAGTCCGACAAGGATGTCATAGGAAGGGTTACTCATCATTCTAATTGTATTAAGGTTCACTTCAGTGATTAGACATGGGGATTGCACTATGTTGGTATTGAAGTACTAAGTTGCATAATTAATCTCCATATTTAAAATTATAAAGTGGACTTGAAAATTCTAAACCGAGTTAAAGAAAGAATTACTGAACTTCCTTTCTACCCTCATGGTAGCTTTTCTCATGGTAGCTTTCCTTCACCCGAACCCTAACTCCATCTTTCATCTACCTTGATTTATCCGAAACCTCAATTTGCTTCTCATCAGCTCAACCTCATCTCTTTCCGTTCGTACTCCCCAAATTTACCCATGGACCCATCAATTTCGTCTAATCCCCAACGTAGCTCCTTGACAAATTCACCTCATTGGCACTTGTTCTAAGCTTTGCTCACATGCCACCTGCTCCTTGCATGTTCGACTTCAGCAAATTTCAACATAAGTTATGCTGGCGACTCTCTACTTTATCTTAATTCGATAGCATATGTAGATATTTGGCTCACCTGAGTTGCACTTTGGAAACTCCTCTGGGCGGCTAGGTTGGTCTTCATGCCGTTTTGTCCATGGCAAATCCCAGACAGGACAAAGTTCCTTTCAATTCAAGTGCTCCTCGGATGGACCTTGAGACGATGTACGCCTGGCTGCATTGTGCAACCGTCTGGGTCACCTTTGGTTAGAACAGAGCATTGAAATATGGGATGATGGGCCACCGGTCGAAAAGTTAGAAGAATGCAAGTTAACCATGGTTGGTAAGCTTCTATCCAATCATTCAATTAACTTTCAAGCCTTTCAGAATACTATGAAGAGGGCTTGGCGGACTGATCAGGTTGATATATCTCAACGTGAAGCTGGCTTGTATGTAATTAAGTTCATAATTGAAACAGAAAAACAACAAATTCTGGACAACGAACCTTGGCTATTTGCAAGTCACCTAGTTATCATTAAATCGTGGTTGCCCAATACTCCTTTGCACTGCTATGATTTCTCGACCTGTGCTTTTTTTGTCCAAGTGTTCGGTCTTCCCCTGGAACGATGCATAGAAAACATGATCAGTAAAGCTGTTCGCCATGTAGGTAAGGTCTTGGAAGTTAAAGTCGACAGTAAAGAAGGCACTATGCTTCAGGCTGGCAGAGCAAGAGTAGAAATTAGCTTGTAGGAACCTCTTACGACAGGACAACTAATTAGATTAGAAGGAAAGAATATCTGGCTGGACTTTCGATATGAATGCCTATCCCACTTTTGTTATTCCTGTGGCAAACTCGGACATTTACGCTATGTATTGCAAAGACTATCCCTTTGATGAAGAGAAATTCGAAGGAAAGGACAAGATGTATTATGGACAATGGTTGCGGGCAGAGGTTCGGGAGTATATTCCGTTTTGGCTCACCTTTTATAAGACACCTCAAACCCAAGCGAAGGTCGATGAGATAATCCCCGAGACTCCTCTGGCACCTACGTCCATAATACTTGTAGAACAACCACACAACAGCAGAGGTAAAGAAATTCTAGAGCTTCCAGATGAGGGCCAAACAATCACTATGGTAGCACCAATTAAATGGCATCCACAACTAGAGGGACGAGCAAAAGTAGAAGCTAAGCCAATCAAGTTTCCTGTAACAAAATATAGTCCAGCAACAATAAAGTATCAACAAGCTCCTCAAAATCAAAGAAAGTTAAAAGCAATCGATTGAGTACAAAAGTGGGTCTGATCAAAAAGGCAAAGCATTTCAACCCATTGAAAGAGGGGATAGATGAATCCCATCTCCTGGAGACTCCAATCTTTGAGGCAGGTGGTCCTGAGAGTTGGGCTTTGGTGGCTGGCCCTAATAAGCCACCAATTGACAAATGAAACTAATTAGTTGGAACTGTCAAGGTAATCCCCTGACAGTTCAAGCATTGAGGGCGTTGGTGGCCCGAGAAAAGCCCGATGTCTTATTTTTGAAGGAGACAAAGAATCAAGCAGTTGTGCTTGGCCGACTATAGAAGAGACTGAGGTACCCTAACAGCATTTTGGAAAACCCCATTGGCCTTGCAGGGGGCCTAGCGGTGTTTTGGAATGAGTAGATATCTATAACAGTGAACCGACAAACCTCAAACTTTATCGATATGACATGTGAGGATGGGGAGAGTGGGAACATTATGCGCCTTACCTGTCTTCACACACCGGCAGTGTATCAACTCCAACACAACTTATAGGATGAATTGCGGCATATCAGCAGCTACAATGCTTTGCTTTGGGTTTGTGCTGAGGATTTTAATGAAGTTTTGTATCCTTAGGAGAAGATGGTAAGCGGCCAGCCGACACGTCTCTCATGCATTCTTTTATAGAGTTGTTGAATGACTATTTGCTTATGGATTTGAATAGTAAGGGGTGTGCCTTTACATGGATTAATAATAGAGAAGGGGAGGAGCTAGTAAAGGAATGACTGGATAGAGTGATATGCACACTGGACTGGCGACTTACCTTTCCGGCTACTGAAGTTTTTGCTTTACCAGCCCTTGGTTCGGACCATAGCCCGCTCTTGTTGACAACTGCAGCTATCCCAGTTAGGCGGCGCAGAGCTTTTATTTTTGAATCTTTTTGGCTACGGGACCAAGATTGTCACTCAGTTATCACAAACTCTTGGAGCTCTACTCATAATCAAATATTAACCTTACCTCAAAAGTCAAAAATTGTTTCTAAAGCCCTTGCAAGATGGAGTAGCTCTAAATTTTCAAATGGCCAACGTCAAATAAGCACGCTTCAGCATCAACTCCAAATCCTGATCAACAAACCCAACTATCAATTTGATAAAGCTAAGATTGATAGTCTGAAAGCCGAAATTCAACAGCTATGGCAACGGAAGGAGTAGTATTAGGCAATGCGTTCTCGGGTTAACTAGCTTAAATGGGGGGACAAGAACACTCGATTTTTTCATGCCACCATTATACAAAGGTGACAACGTAATTGAATCAGCATGTTGCAGGATGAACATCAGTAGTGGGTTCGAGATCAAACGTTACTACATAATTTGACATAGGGATTCTTCACAAATTTGTATTCATAAGTGGGACAACGTGATTATGCTCTATATTAGCTCAATGCCTAGCTTTGGTAACAGCTGACATGAACACTTATCTAACAAGTGAGGTCACTCCAGAGGAAGTCCAACAAGCAACCTTTTAATCGGGGGCAACAAAAGCACCAGGCCTAGATAGTTTAAATGGACAATTCTACCAATCTCATTAGGATATTTTACAAGACATCTTTCTCTCAATGCAAGAATTCTTTACCTCAAGCTTGTTGCGGCCTGAGATCAACAAGACTTTCATTTCATTGATACCCAAAACATCCCACCCTGAAAGGCTGGACCACTATCGATCTATGAAATAATCTAGAAGGTCCTAGCTAATCGCCTGAAACCATGGTTACCCGAGCTAATCTCCATGGAGCAGAGTGCTTTTGTTAGCGGCTGTCAGATCCAAGATAATATTTTAGTGGTTCAAGAAGTTTTACATTAACTCAGAATAAGGAAAAGGAAGCGAAATTTTTCAGGCTATACTGAAGCTAGCAATGCAAAAAGCCTATGACCGCATAGAATGGGATTTTCTACAAGACTACCTCCTTCGGCTGAGTTTCCATGCAACTTGGGTACAATGGGTGATGCGGTGTATTACTACAGAATCCCTGAGTGTCAAATTCAACGGCGAACCACTACCTTATTTTCACCCAACCAGGGGTTTTCGACATGGAGATCCTCTTTCTCCATACTTATTCATCCTTGTGGCGAACGTCCTTTCGACTCTCATCCGTTAAGCAATGGACATGACCAATATTAAAGGTATTACACTAACTAGAATGTGTCTTACCCTCTCGCATCTCTTTTTCGTTGACGATGCCATATTTTTCTGTAAGGAAATATCCTAGAATGCCAGAATTTAGCTAACATTATAAACCAATACTATATGGCTACGGGACAAGCTGTGAATCGTAATAAATTTGGGATGTTCTTTAGCAGTGCTTGTCCTAATAGTCTTTAAGAAAATTTAGCTAGAGAATTTCGAGTTGCAATGTTGACAAAGACCGGAAAATACCTTGGCATACCATCAGATTGGGGAAAATCCAAAAGGGAAATGTTTGCTTGGATGTTGGGCAAGTTAACTCCAAACTGGACAGGTGGAAGGAACGGTTATTTTCTAAAGGAGGTAAGGAAATTCTGATCAAAGCGATCATACAAGCAATTCCTCGATCGCCATGTCTATATTTAAAATCCCGGTCTCTATTTGTAAATCTATAGAATAGAAAATTGCAAGATTTTTGGTGGCAACCTCATAGCAACAAACATGGCATTCACTCGGAGTTGGGCTACACTCAAGAGCCACAAAGACACTAGAGGTCTCGGTTTTCGAGACCTTATTGCTTTTAATAAAGCCCTTACCGGGTAAACAGGCTTGGCGTTTATTTCAACACCCCTTCTCATTATGGAGCGGGCTCTTTAAAGGGCTCTATTTCCCTTCCAAAGATTTATGGCATGCAGACATAGGAACTAGACCCTCATAAGGGTGGCAAATCATACTGCTCATCCGGGATTCTATCTCAAATAACCTCCAGTGGTCAGTTGGAGATGGCCAGAAGATTAGAATTCGAGAGGATAAATGGATTCCCACATGTACAATTGGTGGCCCCGCACCTAGAGACGAACCTTAGAAGGTGGCGGACTTCATCATCCCGGAATTACGAGACATGGAATATATCCTTACTTCGCCACAGTTTTGATGATTAGACCATGGACGAAATTCTTAAAATTCAGATCAAACCGCAATATACAAAGGACCAACTACTTTGGACAGGGAGTTCAAATGGAAATTATATAGTTAAGAGTGGCTACAAACAAATAAGATCAGGCGAGAGCAGGGAAGTTTTGAATCGTGCATCATCTTCCTATCAACCTCCTCGGAGACTATGGACAAAAATTTGGACACTGCAGACTGCTCCAAAATTACGCATCTTCTTATGGTCTTTGTGCCAAAATGCCCTAGCTACTCGAGAAAATCTCTACCATAGACATGTTATTCCAGACCCTGTCTGTCAATTATGTCAAGACTGCTGTATCAATTATATCCCTGAATCTACCGAACATATTTTCTTACACTATCCTTGGACGAAAAGAGTATTGGCCCACCCTCAAATACAGATCAACACTCAACAACTTCAATTTCACAAGTTTGATGCATGGATAGTTGATTTACTCGACAAGGGAGATGTCTTACCAGATTTCGCAATGGTGGCGTTTGTTCTGTGGCACATCTGGAAGGCTCGGAATGATTTCATCTTTCGCTGAAAGACACCCGCTCCGGATCAGGTCTCTATTGCTGCTCTCGCTCATGCTAGATCCAATCAACACTACTACAGGATGCTGCAGAATCAAAGCTCACACAGACACCATACTAATCAAGGTCTTGATCAGCTTTGGCGACCCCCAGATCCGGGCTTGTTGAAGATCAACATCGACGGCTCCTTCCCTATAGCATCTAATGAAGGAACGATGGCCTATGTGTGCCGTGATTCCTCAGGCCGATTGCTCGATGGCTTTACCTGACGCATCAGTGCAACTTCAGCCCTGCAAACAAAGGTGCAGGCTCTTAATTTCTCTCTTCATTACTTGCTACAAAAAGGTAAGACACAATAACAAATCTTGCTCGAGTCAGACTGTCTGGTGGTGATTGAAGCGTTACAAAACCCTAGCCAAACGCCATGGGAGAGCAAAGCTCTGTTTGCCGAGTGTGTAACGCTCTTGCAAAGCTTCCTAAACCTATGGTTGCGTCCTTTGTCGAAGGGAAGCCAACTGCAGAATCTCCTTCCTTCGAACTGGGCTGTTCCCCCCCTTCCTTATCTATTAGACCTCATCTTTTTGAGGCGTTGAGCTCAAACTGCTCGTTTTACGTTAACTAAAAGTTTTCCTCTTGTGACCAAAAAACAAAAATTGCTTTAATTGACTCCATGAATGTCAACTTAGTCTTGTGATTTTTCTTTGTGTTTCTTTTCATCTCATCAGCCATAGTAAAATTCCAAGAAAACTAGGTGCATAATGCTGACTAAGCATATTTATCGCCAAAGCCAAAATGATTCTTTAATTTGATTAAAGCACTACCAAATGAATTCATTTTAGCCCAATTCATAAAATATTAGTGTTGAAATATAACACAAAAGCTAATTGGATCTTGCAATTAAATCTATCCAAAATCCCTAAAAAGATAATGAAAAATAATAAAGGACACCAAAGATTTACATGGTTCAATTCGAATATGGATACCTTCTCTATGAGAAGAGCTAGTTGCAAATAATCCACTAATCCAAACGGAGAATCCTAAAGCCAAATTAGTTATTTTCTTTGATCAAAAGCACAACCAAAATGAATTAATTTAAGCCCAATTCACACAATATTTGTATTGTACTATAAAGTGGAAACTAATTGGTTCTTGCAATTAATCAATGTGAAACCACAAAAGAAATAAAATAAGGAATTATTAAGAAAATTAGAGATTTACGTTATTTAGTCCAAATATGAGTATCCCTTCTACAAGAAGAGCTAGTTGCAGATAATCCACTAATCAAAGCAGATGATTTCAAAGTTTCAATCACTTAATTACTCAAGTGTTTTTCAGCCCTAGATTACACTAAAAGTAAACTCACAAGTATTATCTCACAAACTCCCACTCACTAAGAAAACTCACTCTTCTTATTTGCTCTATTATATCTTAATTAGAGTTTTTCCGACACTCTTCTTATTATATTTGATATTAGAGAGAGAGTGTGTGTGTATTAGAGTTTGTCCGACACTATGTGTGTGTATTAAAGTTTGTTCGACACTCTTCTTATTTGCTCTATTATATCTGATTGTGTGTGTGCGCGCGCGCGTGTGTGCGTGTGCGCGTGCGTGTGCGTGTGCGTGTGCGTGTGCGTGTGATTTGTGTGTGATTTTCCTTCCAATCTACTAGCCAAGCTCATCAAAACAGATTTCCAAAGCTTAATTAGTTCTCAAGCATATGATTTTCCTTCCAATCACCTTTCAAGACTTGTGCCAACCAAACACCTCAATCTTGTGCTAAAGAAGACAAATTCATACTTTCCTCAACACATCACTAACAAAGGACAACACATACATGCACCACCCTTAAACAAAACTTGAGAGGGTCCCATTAGTCTGAGTGTGTGTAGCCTAAAGTCTCTAAGATTCGGTGAATCACTTTATTAAACTTCACTCTCTACTGACCACCAGTGTCACAATGTTCACAGAACTCCAGTTCCTTAATTTTGTGATCTCCTAGTAGAACCCTTTGACTCAGAAGAAGCATCTCCTTCTCACTCATGTATCGGAGTCTCATGTGTCACAATTGGGTCGTCTCTTGACCAAAAACCTCAGAGAATCTAGCACATGAGACAATCACTATTTTCCCCAAGAGGAGATATAGCCTGTAGTCTATCTTCCACCGCATCAGTGTAAGCACATCTCGATCAATCTTCAAAACTCTACCTTCAATGGAGATTTGGTATCTAAACCTATCAAGAACACTCATTGAAATAAATTTCTTTCTTAGTTATGGCACATGCCTTACATTAGTCATTATTTGCACTACTCTAGCATGCATCTTAATCTAATATTGTTCCAATCTCTAAAACTTCACAAGCAATACCAGTTCCTATAAGCACCTTACCCCCTTCCATGATAAGTAGCAAATCGGTGTCTATGAGAAGTCAAATGACAAGAACATCCAAAGTTAAGCACCTATCCATCACTTGATGAACTCATGGGGACTATTAATAAATTATAGGCATCACTGGAATTAATATAACTATCATTTGCAAACTTTGCCTTAACTCTTATACCCCTTGTGCTTTGGACAATCTCTCATGTAGTGCACTACCTCATTATGGTGATAACATCAATGGTTCCAAATGTTGGACCTAAATTGAGAATGGCTCTTCCATTTGCTACTTGCAAATGCTCTTTGTTCTTATCTACCCTAGATAACCAAACTCCATGTCATATCTTGTGCTAAGTTATCTTCTCAAAACTTCTTTTGGATTCCCTAGAAAACAAGGTGAACTTAACCTCTTCCAAGGTAATCATATTGCCCCTCACAGCAACAAATCAGGATAATGCTAATGATAAGAATATCTAGAGTTAAGCACCCATTCATCACCTAATGAACTCGTAGTGACTGTTAACACATTATAAGCATCAATGTAATTATTATTTGCTACAATGGCAATATAACTATTGTTTGCATAATCCACCTTAACTCCTATAACCCTTGTACTTTGGACAATCTCTCATATAATGCCTTGCCTCATTATAGTGATAGCATCAACAATTTCCAAATGTTGGCCTTAATTGAGAATGGCTCTTCCATTTGCTACCTTCAAAAGCTCTTTGTTCTTATCTACCTTGGATAACCAAACTCTGTGTTGTGTCATGTGCTAAGTTATCTTTTTCGTAACTTCTTTTGTCGTTTCCTATAAAATAAGGCAGACTTGACCTCTTCTAAGATAATCGTATCATCCCTTGTAGCAACAAATCAGGATAGTGCTAAAAAGAATCCAATAGAAATGCCAACAACATCATGCCTTGTTTTTCATCAAGAACTCATTGATGTTCTTCAAGTACATCATGAGTTTGTTAAACTCATGTAAGTGGGCTATGATGGATGTACCTTCAACCATCCGAAATCAAAACATACTTTTCAGCATATACAAACAATTGTGCAAACACTTCATTAGATAAAAATGCCTCAAATCTTGCCCACAAAGCTGTGACATTCTTCTCTTTGGCCACTTCAATCAACGCCTCATCTAATCAACAAGATTATGCTCTTCGCATTCTCCATTACTCTACTTTATTGCCCACAAAGCTGCGACATTCTTCTCTTTGGCCACTTCAATCAACACCTCATCTGACAGAGTCAACAAGATTATGCTCTTCGCATTCTCCATTGCTCTACTTTATTGGCCACTTTCACAGTTTTTAGCAATTTATAGTTACCATTCAACACTTAAACCTTGGGTGGTTAACAAGCCACACATTTTAATGCTTCACAACCTAAAGTTATTCCTCTCGTTAAACTTTTCATTCTCAATTTTTGCTTATAGTATAATTGCAATAATAGAATTCCAAACAGTACTCGGATAAGCAAAAGCCCTAATTCAACTCTAAAATCATGACTTTAAAACCAATGTAGAAGCTAATCAATTTTGCCAAAGGAATAAATGAGGAACACTGTGTGTGTGCGTGCGTGTGTGTTAGAGATTTGCGTGATTGCACGGTGTGGGCGTCTGTGTGTCTGTGATGCGTGTGTACTTATTCTATTGTGTGGGTGTGTGTTAGAATCTTATTCTATTGAGAGAGATAGTAACAAATAATTTACCAATCAAATTGGAGAATTATAGAGTTTCAATCACTCAAAGTTTTACAGCCCTAAATTACACCCAAAACAAACCCACAAAAATTATTTTTCAATTTCTCACGGAGAATTCACTCAAAAAGCTCACATAGAGAAAATATGACACTCATCTTATTTGCTATTTCATTATTTCTATCAAAAAATAAGAAATCATTTCTTAGATAACTTGCTCAAACTAGAAACATATTCACGACATAAGTACTGATTTTATGCCCATTGTAAAATAACATGATTTTATGTTTCATTGTCAAATAATCCACACAAAA
Organism: Eucalyptus grandis; assembly: GCF_016545825.1. Lineage (NCBI taxonomy): Eukaryota > Viridiplantae > Streptophyta > Magnoliopsida > Myrtales > Myrtaceae > Eucalyptus > Eucalyptus grandis. Next base: position 8,090,585 of record NC_052615.1, read on the forward strand.
TCTTTTTCTTTCCCTTCTTTAATTTCTATCTTTGTTTGGATCCATATTGATACGTCGATGGTGGGCATGAAAAACAATAAACCAAAATTTCTTCCACGGAGAGAGAAAAGAAAAACCCCCGCGGGGGCTGGGTGGGGACAGTGACTAGGTCTAAAGGGCGAATTTGTGCTAATTAGGGTACTTGACGTACATGACTACAAATACTATTCGTTAGCGTCTTTTTCTCCCACTTTCTCCTTTTTCTGCATGCCCAAACAAGATGAAATGATGTTCAAAAATTGATGCAGACTTCATTCTCATCCACAGTCCAACAATTTCTACCGTGTTAACCTCTATGCATCCTGATGTTGATTGAAAGATTCGGCAAATAGTCGCCTTTGATCCATGATTTCTTGAAAATGGACTTGGAATAGGAGTTTTCACCAATAAAAAGAAACAGAAAAGGTATTAATTTTGCTTTTACTTCTAAGAAAATTAAGGCCCTAAGAAAGTCAGGGAAACGGCCTTAATTATACTTGATGTCAATTTGTTCAAAAAAAAAAAAAAAAGGAAATTACTCTTGGTATTATATTGTGTGGACTACGAGACAATAATTCGCATTGGTCATTTTCCGAATATTGAAAATTTTAAAAGATTAAATTTGACATTTGAAAAATTGAAAAGAAAAGTTGTATTTAAAAGTTTAGTGGATATGTTTAGATTTGCAAGTTTGAATAACGTACTTGATACTGTCGGGGTTTAGATATTTCACAATTAAAAAATAGACTCCTAAGTTTTTATAATTCCTATTCACTTTGTTAAAGAAGAAATTAGTTACGTAAAAGGACTAGCAATCCACCTCAATAGCGAAATAACAAGAGAAAATAAACAAGAAATAGCCAAGAACACATGGGAAATTTTCATGGTTTGGTTGGTTAGAGTCGTTGGACGACGGTGGAAAAAGAAGCGGCAACCACTACGGAAAATCTAGGGAATTACACACTCAAAGTGGCAAAAGTTATATAATGAAAAAACTAGAGAATTACACATTCAATCTCTCAAGCACTTCTCAACCCTAGATTACATCCATGCAATCACGTCTCAGTATTTCTCACAATCTCCCATAATTTTCTCAACAAGAACATCCAGATAGATAAAATTCTAATTACTCTTTATGTGTTCTTAGGTGAATGCAATAATGGAAAAAAAGTCAAAAACACCTTACCAAAAAAAAAAAGGTCAAAAACATATTTAAAAGCACAAATTTTCAGAGGCCTTACAAAATCAAGAGGGATTATAGGAGTGCCCGCTAAATGCATAGTAGTCGATTTGAGTTTCAACAGAGGCGAGCAAGCAACCGCCACTTTGGTGCCTAGTGAGAGAATTATCAAAAAAAGTTGTAAACTTATTGCAATTTTTTCAATTTAATTCTAAATTTTTTTAGCCAATTTAGTCATAAAATTTTTGTAATTATGCCAATTCAATCCATCTAACTAAATTTGGTTGGCCAGCGCTGACATGGACACTAGGTAGGGCCGATCATTCGACAAACATTGATATGAACAATTTTTCACTTATTTTCTTTCATATGTTTTAATAAAAAAAAATTTTTTTCTCTTTTTCTATCTTTTCTTTATCTTTATTTTTTTTTTTCTTCTTTCTTCATCTAGCCAATCGCCCGTCTCGCCTTACCACTAGTTGGTGGAGCAAGCTTGCCCACCCCTACTCCTGGCGAGGCTTGACCTTGCCATCGATGGGCGAGGTTGAGCTTGCCTCACCAGTGGCTAGGCAAGGCCTATCTCACCTAGCAACGAGTGAGGCAAGCCTCACTAGGAGGGCAAGTTCAACCCTGCTTGGCCACTAGTGAGGTAAGTCCTCACCGTCGTTGGACAAGGCAAGTCTTCACTGGATCTAGCAAAGGTGAGTCTCGACCTTATTGTTGCTGGGTGAAGGTGCATTTGTCCAACCATTGATGAGGAGCCCTTGCCTCACCAACAACTAGGCGAGTGCGACCTCACCTAGCGATGACAAGATTGAACCTCGCTAGGCGCGGGCAAGGTTGACTTAGCCCTTACTAGCAACTAGGCAAGCTAACCCTTAGGCAAGACTGATGACCACCCTCACCTCTAGCCGATTATTGACTGATCACCTCAATTCGACGAATGGCCAGAGGAAGAAACAAGTGAGGAAAAAAACCAAAAAAAAATTATTTAAAAATTCGAATAAAATAAAAAATTATTAAAAAATTGTCTACATCTGCGCCAACCGGCCAAATTTGATTAAATGGACTGAATTGGCACAATTGCAAAAAGTTTAGAACTAAATTAGCCAAAAAAAAAGTGTTTATGACTAAATTGGTATGATTGCAATAAGTCTAGGACTTTTTTGAAAAATTTTCTTGATGCCTAGCAACTATACATAATACTTTGTCTCGGGCTTTGTGGCCGGTGCACTCAATCCTATACCACTTATAAATATCCAATCCGTAAACTTCGCCCTTGGATCTCTCTTAAAATAAGAATCTACCTCGAGTCAAGTCAAAACACGAGAAATTAATTTAACAAAATCGACTTGCTACATTACATCAACTCCAAATGCCGTGGAGGATGCTTTCTCACATAACATTGAGCAACTTGACGACATGGTTTCGTGCTTTTGCGAGTCCTCACCTCATCTCCGGTCTTGAGGAACGGGCAACATCGCTTGACACCATAAATCTGCTTAACATCGCACTTAATTCGATTCTTTTCATAATCAAGTGTAAATGAAAAAAGAGGGTTTTTGTTTAGATAATCTGCCCAGTTTTAGGACTCAACTTTTTCTTAATCCACAAGATTAATGAATATTTGGTACATCAAACCATTGTTTATCATGAAAAAATATCGGGAAATAAATGAATATCATCTCTCTCTCTCTCTCTCTCTCTCTCTCTCTCTCTCTCTCTCTCTCTCTCTCTCCATGAGATTCTCTCTCTTTGAAGACTCCCTTTCCCCTACAAGCCTGAATTTGTCGGGTTGCGTCCTGGAAAGGAGATGGAGAGCCTTGTCGTTTTGAGGAGGACTTGTGGTCTTGCTTGGCTGAAAATAATGGTGGGATGAAAGGCTCACGGCAGAGACCTTGGAACAGCAACGTGGTACTCATTGACCACTCATCAATCTCAAATAATTTTGGATTACTCGTGCCTGAGGACAAATTGTCCGTACCCTTGAAATCACCATTTCGTCTTTACTTTTACCAACTTGAAAGGAATGAGAAGTCATATCGTATAATGATTTTTCAGTATTTTTTTCATCTTTTAAATTTAATAAATTTTTATAATAACATTTATGATTTCTTTTAACCAATGATGTTTTTTTTTTACTTATGATTATCTATTTTTTGGCATTTAATTTATTTTTTATTTCTTCATAGTTAAGAATTTTCACTTACTAGGATTTCGGATTAGAGGATTTGATTAGTGAGGGCTTAATTTAGGTTAGAAGATTTGATTGTGTCGTGCCTGCAATAGTGGAACAACGGTGGGCGGTCTTCTGAGTTTGTCTCTAAATATTAGCCAGCAAAAGGAAACACGGTAAGTCGAAAAATTGAAACCGTTTCAAGCGGTCTTTCAGTTTCCTAAAAGAACAGAAATTATGGCTGACATTTGACCATTTGACTCTTCTTCTTCGACCCATTGTTATCCTAGCCGGGCCCTTCATCTAATTTCGAGTAAGAGCCAATCAATTTGGAGGTCAGACTCAAATTTTTAACTAATTAATTTATGAAAGGTAGGTCCTGCAAGATTATACGACAGGAATGCAATTGCACGAAGTCCATTAACTAGGTCCATGCAAAAATTTATCTTCAAACTCATGTACTTATTATCTAGTAGTCTAAGGAAAATGAAATTGAATGGCCCGTTCCGTTTCCTCCGCATATTGTTTATTTCCTTCAATTTTACCTTAGCTGGATTAGAGAATACTTTTTTTCATTAGAAAGTAAATATTGTATTCATAATTCAAGATGTTCAATGAGAGATTCAAAATAAAGCAAATCCCAAACAATAAAGTATGACAACCAAGTGCATATTACTCTAAAAAGCACAAATCCATCTAGGTATTAAAACGGATTTATGACCAATCACCGAATCTTGCATCATCATTAGTGAAGAGCACATATTGTAATTCCCTTCTCCAATAACTACGGTTTGGTTGTTGGTGGTGTGTGCCTAAATTCAGCGTCCTCAACGCTATCATTGTACAAATACACCAAAAATAGATTAAATAAGCTCCTAGATCTAGATTTAGACGGAACAAGAGAGCTTCCAAAATTCAGAGAAATTGTATAAATGCTTCCAGGGCGATAAGAACTCACCATATTCCTTCTCGATTCTATTTGATTTCTCAATTCCTAACTATGGAAACATAAAATTTGCCCAACAAGTGAAGAAGAGCATCAATAGCGAGTTGAGAGAAAAAAAAAGTCGATGAAAATAATGAAATACTCTCAAATTAGATCGGGAGAGACAATCTTAACTTGAATTGGAAAGATGGAGCGTCCCTTGACCGACAGTTTCTCAACCTAGGGAGGTTGGATGAGTGGAAGAGAAAAGGGAAGCCAAAGAGGAGGGTGAGGAGAGAAAGTAGTTAGAAAATAGATTGGATTAGAGAATACTTGACAATACTAATTTCCTATCTTTTTTTTTGATCGAAAGAAACACTCATATTTATATTAACAGAAACGTACACCCTTGACAATACTAATTTCCTATCTTTAAGTCTCAAGTCAAAATTGTCCAAAAATTACTAAACATTTTGCACATTTATCAATTCAATCATAAACTTTTTAATTATACCAATTGAGTTCTTAATTTTTTATGTTTTGCCAATTGAACCTTCCTAGTTGATATAGACATTTTTTAATAGTATTTTCATATTTCTTTATTTTTATTAATTTTTATTTTTCTTTTTTTATCTTTTCTTTGTTTTCCTTCTTTATTTTTTAATTTTTTTCCCTTCGTTTCTCTTTGTCAACCATCACCGAGCCTCATTGATGGCTGACAAAGGTCGCTGACCCCAAGTGGGGGTTGCCCTCACCCTAATCTTGCAAGGCCAACTACCTCTCCGGTCATTGATGAGGCCCGACAATGGTTGGCGGAGGGGAAAAAAGGAAAAAAAAAAAGAAAAGGAAAAAGGAAAAAGAAAACAAAGGAAAAGAAATACAAAAATTCTAAAAAAAATTATCATTGAAAATTGTCCAGGTCAACATTAATCGTGTCACATAATATAACCGGCATCCATGCTAATAATTTCCGATCAAAATTTACTAGATGGATTTAATTGGCAAAATGTAAAAAGATTTAGAACTCAATTTGAACAATTTAGAAAACTGAATTGACAAAAGTCTAATAAATTTAGGATTTTTTTAGATAACCTAGCATTGATGTCTAATGAAATAAAGAAATTTATTCCAGCCACTATTGCTTTTTTTTTTGTTTGGTCGGTAGCCACTATTGCTTCACAACGCATTTAAAGCAACCTGAGAATACAAGACCAATCCCAATTGGCTCCAAGCTGTAGCTTTTCGTGCTCCGACAGCAACCCAGTTCATGCCAAGTTTCAGGCTCATCAACGGTTGATTAAGAAACATGATTAGAACCACAACATTCCAATTAATTAACGTAATTAAGCTGAACTGTTCAATATCGAACCAAATGGCTGTCTCTCTTCTGTTGCACTGTAAACCGCGCAGACAGAATCTTTGTAGGTTTCGAACACTTACAGATCTACATAAAGGAAAACCCTAATGCGTGCGAACTCAATATCTTCCATCGAGAAACTAGAAGACCAATAGACGAATTCTTTGCAAGTCATTGCACCCAGAAAAGATGCATTTTAAGCTTCTGCTCTAAGTTAGTTTGTAAAGTTAACAAAGGAATAATTGAAAGATTAGGAGACAGAGGGGCTACCGTATTTTTTTTTTCCCCAATTTTTTTTATTTTTTTTTAAATTAAAGATATCCCGGGTTTATACATAAACACATGACCCAACGATTAAAAGTCTTGGGAAAGAAATTTCCTCCGATCAAAATTAAAGCAGAAACGTCCGAATCAAGAGGTTAAAATTTGCATATTGAGGTTTTTTTTTTTTTCTTCCTGAGGATGGTGTAGGATTCATATATGTAAATATATGTTCAGACTAGATAGATTATTATTATTTATCCAGGGTAGATGAGGATATCGGAGTGAACAAATTTAACACCTCACAATTGCCTTAATCAACTCGACTAACGACCGACCAAAAAGAAAAAAGAAAACTCGACTAACGTCGACTTCTTCTAGTGGTTTTTCTTGACATTTCTTGTCATCGCATCGACCAGAATATATTCCAACAAGATAGATGCATAATGTTGACTAAGCATACCTATTCCCTATACTAATATAATTCTTTACTTTGGTCAAAGCAAAACCATAATGATTTTAAGCAAAGTCAGGGCTAACTAATAGTACGGCACCAAAGGGTCGGGCCCCTATACCTCGGGGGAGACTAACACAAAACCCCAACACCATGGCCCCCACTTATAATGCTAGTAACTGGGAATTTCGAACTCTCGACCTCGGTGATGAATGAGAGACTCTTAACCAACATAACTACCTACGATTGGGTAGCGCTAACTATTATTGATATCCACCAATCATATGATTTTGAGTTTCACGTTCATATAACCAGACAATTTTTTTTTCTCTTTTAATTTCTATTTTCGTGGAAGCTTTGTCAACAAAATGATATTTATATTGGCAAAAATTCGATGCAGACTTTGTCCTCATCGACAGTTGAACAATTACTGTCGTGTTAGCCTCTATGGATCCTGGTATCGATTGAAAGATTCGGCGAATAGTCGCGTTTGCTCCATGATTTCTTGAAAATTGACTTGGAATGGGAGTTTTCACCAATACGAAGAAAGAGAAAAAGTTCTCTTTCCCCGCAAGAAATCAAACCCCGAAGCAAAAAAACCGAGTCAAGAAAACGACCATATTTTATGTTCTTTTTCTGGGAAAAGTAAAATTACCCTTGGCAATGTATTGGGTGGAAATGTGGAGAGAATAATTTCCCTTGGTTACTTTCCAAATTTTAATATTTTAATGTTATAAAAAAAGTCAATTTAAAAGTTTAGTGGATATGTTGAAATCTAAAAGTTTGAATGACGTATTCATACGATTGATCCTTTTTATTTATTTTTTTAGCCAGCTATTCGATTTGATGTGGCTAAAATACGATTTTTGTTACACGCGGATCGTGTGTTATATAAAAGATCCGAGGGGGATAGCAAATATTTTTTTAGATAGATAAAAAGAAAGTAAATTTAAACGCGAAACATGGACGGAGGGGACCATGGTTCCTGACCCCATTAGCCTTCTTATGCATTAAGAAACTCGCTCCGCAACAAAACTATGCAATCCATCATAATAGGAAGACAATAAAAGAAGAATAAAGAACACTTCATAAATATCAACTCTATGGGTCTCTCTTGAAATCGAAAACAACCTTGAATTGGATCAAAACTCAATTCAACAAATTTGACTTGCTACACCACATCATCTCATGATGCCATGTAGGATAATTGCTCATCTATCATTGAGGCATCCCGTTCATGCCTTTTTGTGTCTTGAATTAATCTTCGACGTTGTCCGATGTGAAGCTTTACACGTGCATGCTTGACATCACAAATTAGCTTAGTGGGTAGCTATCAAAATTGTATATGAATCAAGTATGTAACTCCAATTTGGTTCTCTTGATCATCATGTACAAAAAAATAAAACAAAATTCAATTTAGACCTTTCACCCAAATTTATGACTCAGTTTTACTTTATCCATGATATTAGCAAGGCATAGATGAAATTTATTCATTGAATGTGAAACTTGCTTCTGCCATAAAAAATGATATGAAATAAATGGATACCATTCTTCTCTCTCTACTGGTCTCTCTCTCTTTAAAGCCTCGCTTTCTTCCCTACGAACTTTGGATTTTTGTGCTTGCTTCCTTAAAAAAGCAGATGCGGAGAGCCTTATCGCTTTAGGAGACTTTATGGTGCGTTCGCTCGCTTGGACAAAAATAATGGAGGGATGAAAAGGGCTGTTTGAGTTCCGACAGAGACTTTTGGAAGAGTAACGTGGCACTTACAGTTCAATAACCATTTTGGACAATCGTGACATCACACCACACGTGTTGCACCAGCACCGATCCATCGCATTCTCTCGACCCACTAGAGACATTATAGGAGGATAAATTGTCAACAGAGCCAAAAAAAAAAAAAAAAATAGCATTGGCTGATGTGACAAATTTGCATATATGATACATTGTTTTATAAAAAAAATTACAATTTCATATTGCACATAACGACTGACGTGGATCACATCTTGAAATGATTTTTGCATTAGGACGTATTACTTCATAAAAGTATATGAATTATTTATAAAGAGCTTTTTCTCGAGTCTAACATAATTATCATCGTGACTCCTGTTATTTCAACTGTTTATTGGAGTGGCCAACATCGTTATTGTGAACATCATTATCAACCATTCACATTTGAGTAATTTTTTATCGTACAGATAAAAATAATTCAAAGGAAGAAAGTGGAATGTAAGAAAAAGGTGGTTATAATTTACATGTGTACGCGACCATTCACTGGTGAAGAAAAGCTCGGGGATAGATTGATGACATTGAAATAAAATTTGTGGGATCTAGGGAAAAAAAATGTAAATAAAACAAGTCTTTACTCCTAGACTCAGGATAATAATAAGAATATAGTGAAATTCTCCCTATTAAAAAATTACAATTACCATGAACTGCACCTTCTGCCCCACGCCACTGCTGACGCGGAGCATACCTCTCAACTTGTCAATCACCACAATGCGCGAAGCGAATTAGACTTACCGACTTGGCTCATCAATTGGAGCCGGCTTTAGCGGCTCCAATAAGTTGGCCAAGCTCTCTCCTTTAGTAATTCTTTTTTTTTTTGAGTCCATTTATTTCACGAAAAATATTTTTCGAGAAAATATTTTCTTCATTTTTCGGTGTTTGATTCGCTTAAAAAATGAGTTAATGGAAAATCTTTTCTTAATCAATGAAAAAAGCTTTCCTATCAAACTTAAATTCCAAAAATGATTTTCTTTTCGAAAAATATAAATAAATATTGATGCTTAGACTCAAAATTCTATGATAAGAAATGAAAACCTTACATTGGTTTTGAGTCCCAGCATTCAAGACTTAGGTCTTCAACGGTCAAGCTTGGGTCCATTGAAACCAAGCCCGAACCACTAGTGTTCATACCTAATGCTTCGACATCTGAACTAGGGAATCAATGCCGTGTTTGGATTCTCAACACTCAAGCTTTGACCTCGACACATTGGGCCTAGGTTCACAAAAGCCATGCATGAGTTCTTGGCATTCAAATTTGGGTCATTGGTTAATGAAACATTTATAAAAATATTTCTTTAAAAAAATTCAACTTTTTTTTTTTTTTCTTTTCTTCCTCTTTCTTTATTACTTCTTCCTTGGCTTGTCACTGGCCAGCGGGCTTGGGCCTCACCAAATTGGGCAAGCTTGGCAAGGCTCGAGCCTCACCAAATTAGGGCAAGGCGTGGCCTTTGGCGATGAGGCTTGAGCTTGTTCGAAGATAGTGAGCTTGCCAGCCTTTGAAAGCTCTTAAGTATATGTAATAATGAAAAATTACATAATGAAAAGAAGCGGCAAAAGGTCCACTATGGAAAATCTAGGGAATGACACATTCAAAGTGGCAAAAATTACATAAATGAAGAAACCTTCAAAAATTACACATTCAATTTCTCAAGTACTTCTTAATTTAGATGACATCTATGTCGTCACATCTCAGTTTTTTTACAATCTCTCGTAATTTTCTCAATGGGAAAATCGAGATAGAGAAAAATCCAAATACTCTTTGACTGCTCTTGGTGTATGTAATAATGAAAAATAGGTCAAAAACATATTTCAAAGCACAAATTTTCGGAGGCGTTGAAAAGTCGGGAGGGATTAGGTGGGGACTCGCCAGACATATGGTAATTGAATTGAGTTTCAGCGATGCCTAGCCTTGTACGTAATACTTTGTCTTGGGCTTGGTGCCCCGTGCGTTCAATCTTATATCCCTTATTAATATCCAATCTACAAGCTTCGCCCTTGGATCTCCCTTAAACTAGGAACACCTCAAATTTGGACTCGCTACATTACATCAACTCCAAATGCCGTGGAGGATGCTTTCTCATATGTCATTGCGGCAACTTAATAACATGGTATCTGGCTTTTGCAAGTCCTCTAGTCATCTTTGGTCTCAAGCAATGTGCAACATCACACGTGCTTACCACAAATCAGCTTAGTTAGTAATATTGAACTTGTGTATGGATTAAGCATACAACATTGATTCAATTCTCTTTATAATCAAGTGTAAGAAAAAAAAAAGTTTTTATTTAGATAATCTACCCATATTTAGGATCCCGAGTTTTTCTTAATCCATAGGGTTCACGAGGTATTTCGTACGTCCAACCACCCAATTTTTATCATGAAAAATGTCGGAAAATAAACGGATATTATCCTTCGCTCTCTTTCTCCACGAGTTTCTCTCTTTGAAGCCTCACTTTTGCCGGCAAGCTTGAATTTGTCCGGTTGCGTCCTGGAAAGGAGATGCAAAGCCTCATCGCATCCAGGAGACTTGTGAAGGGTTCAAAACAGAGACCTCGGAACAGCAATGTGGGAATCAATGACTACGCATCAATCACGAACGATTTTGGATTGCTCATGCCTGCCGTAAAGACATTATTGGATGACAAATCGTCCCAAAACCTCCAATCACCATTTATCCAAGGGCACATAAAAAAGAAAAAAGAAACCACAGTATCTTTACTTTTCACCGACGTGACAATTATGACATGTGTTGCTTTAATAAATTATGTGCTCACAACCCTACATAGTGACTGACGCTGACGGCAGTTTTATACAATTGTCGCGTCATTGTACATTATTTCATCATTTTAAAATGGTTACTCGACCAAATATTAATGAAACGACAATCTAATGACGTAAAAGATAGCTCGCTCTTGCAAGTCACGACGCATGTGGAAAAGTACAACAAAACAAAAAAAGTCCTAAATATATTATATCAATACTAATTAAATAAAAAAATTAATTAGATTTTAATGTTAAATTTTTTTTGTTTGTGTTAATTCAATCTATCCAGTCAATATATGCTAGGAATTGCTGATGTAGACGTTAGTCACCTTATGTAGAATGACCAACACGTGGACATTTCTAATTTGTTTTGTAAAGTTTTTAGATTTTTAAAATAAATACCTTTTTTCCTTTTTATTCTTTCCTCTCTCTCTTTTTTTCCCTTTAGAATGCGGTGGGTAAATAGCCATAGCAAGGTCACTCTTGCTAGATCTAGCGATGGCACGATCCTCGTAACTTGGAAGAGGGTTGCTTGGCAAGGGTTAAGCCCTCACCACCCCAAGTGACCCTTGCCACTTAGGCAAGGGTGGCCCTTGTCGAATCTAGCGAGGGCTTGACACTCGCTAAGTCTGGCAAGGGTTGCCCTTGCGACCTCTAGTAGGCAAGGGTTGAGCCTTTGCCAAACTCCATGAGGGTGCCCCTCGTGCCTCTAGCAAGGGCCCCTCACACCTCTAGTAAGGGTTGTGCCCTTGCCATATTTGAGGGTGGCTCTTGCTTGTGGCCAATCAATGACCATGGCCAATACTGGCCACAATTTAAAGGAAAAAGAAAAGAAAAATAAAGGAAAGAAAAAAATGAATTTTTTGTAAAAATTAAAAAGAAAATTATCATAATTTATTAAAAAATATTGATGTCAGTATCAATCATGCCACATAGGATGACTAGTGTCCAATCAGCGAATTAAACTGGTACCAATTTGAAAAGGCTTTGGATTGAATTGATATTGATGTAAAAATTTATGAATTTTTAAATATTTTCCGATGCACATGTCATCATGACTCGAGCTATCTCCATTGACCTTGGAGTAGTTAATCTCATTATCATGATTGGCATCACCAACCGTTTACATCTAATCTAAGTAACACCGACACGGACACAACACGATACGATATTCCGACACGTTATTTCTAAAAAAAAGAATTCCAACATATTGGAACACGTTGTATATTATATTTATATTTTTATATATACATAATAAATTATAATTTTTATGATTATTTCAATCAAATTAATTTAATTCAAATTCAAAAATAAATACATAATAATAAAACTAGAATGAATTTACACTAAAAACATTAATCCACATTTTATTAATGTCATTCATTATTTCAATTTGACAAATTCAACTTTATTTCAATAATCCATAAAACTTGGAGAAAAAAACAATTTACATCGTGGACTCACATGTCTGACGTATCGGAAGAGAAGAGAAAAAAATTTATGAGTGAATTGTGTATTACGAGAAGTGAGAGTCATAAAAGAAAAGAAAACCGAGTTTTTTTTTTCCTTTCTCCTTTTGTTATTATTATTATTATTATTTTTTCACACACACACACACACACACACATATATATATATATTACCCCCATTTATTGAACTTTTTAAAAATTGATCGGAAACTCACATGTCAAAATTCCGACTTTAGTGTTGGAGAGTGTTGAGAAAATTGATCAGGTATCGGATTTTTTTTTTATACATGTTAACCGAGTGTTCTAGAGTCCGATAAGACATTAAGGTTCTCGGAGAGTGTTGATACTTCTTAATATTTAACTAGTTTTCAATGGGGCAAATGAACATAATTGGGTGACAGAAAATAAAGGGTTAATACCCTGAAAAATCCCAAACTAGTACATTTATGACAAATTTACCCCAAACTATTTTTTTGACCATGAAAAACCCCAAACTGGTACACCTGTGACAAATTTACCCCGACTGACCATAAAAAAAACCCTATATTTGTACATTTATGACAAATTTACCCCAAACTAATTTATTCGACCGCAAAAAATCCCAAACTGATAAATTTGTGACAAATATACCCTTCCCTAAATTTGATTAATACCATAAAAAAATCATAAAAATTGTAAACTCTGACAAATGGATCATAAAATCCTAAATTGGTATACTAGTCAATTGTCACGTGTCATTTAACTTAATAATTTGATAATAAAATTTAACGAAAACTAGCAGATGGTAATTTTGTCACAAGTGTATCAGTTTGGGGTAAATTTGTCAAACGTATACCAGTTTGAGGTTTTTGATGGTCAAAAAAATAGTTTGGGGTAAATTTGTCATAAGAACATTTGGGGTTTTTCAGGTGATAGAAAATAAAATGCGAATGCTTGATTTAAGGTGGTCAAATTGTACGAGACCTCAGGGAAAAAAGTAATGACATTGAAATCAAAATCCTAGGATCCAGGAAAAAATAAAATTTTAAAAAGGGAAATTTCTAGTCCTAGGATAATAATAATGATAATAATAATAATAATAATAATAATAATAACATTGTGATAGAAATAGGAGCTATTTCATTACATAATAATTTTCAAGTGTTTTTTCATCTTTGAAATTTAATAAATTTTTATAATAAAGTCAATGCTTTTTACTTGTGATAATATTTTTCTGCTTGTGAATATTTTTTAGCATTTAATATATTTTTTAGGATTGGAATTTAATTATTTAGGACTTAATTGGATTAGAAGATTTGATTGTGCCATGCCTGCAATAGTGGAACAACGGCGAGCCCCCCCGATTTTGTCTCTAAATATAAGCTTGCAAAAGAAATATGGGAAGTCGAGAAATAGAAACCGTTTCAAGCAATCTTTCAGTTTCCTTTAAAAAAAAAAAAAATTGTGGCTGGCATTTGACCATTTGACCGTTCTTCTTCAACCCATTGTTATCCTAATTTTGAGTAAGAGCCGATCAATTTGGAGGTCAAACTTAAATTTAAACTAATTAATTTATGAAAGGCAGGTCTTGCAAGACTATACGAAAAAATGCAATTGCAAGAAGTCCATAAACTAGATCCATGCAAAAATTTATCATCAAACTCATGTACTTATTTTATTAGTCCAAGGGAAAAAAATGAAAAAAAATGACATGCTCAGTCGAGAGAGCTTGGAGTGGAACAGAAAAGGGAAACCGGGGAGGAGGGTGAGGAGAGAAAGCTGTTAGAAAATAGATTGGATTAAAGAATACTTGATAACCCCAATCTCCTATCTTTAAGTTTGGGAAAAATTATCCAAAAAATCTTAACATATTGTAATTTTACTAGTTTAATTTTAAACCTTTTTATTTATACCAATTGAGTTCAAAATTTTTCACGTTCTGCTAATTGAATTTCTTAAGCTAATTTTGACTGGAAATTGCTAACGTAGAGATCAATCATCCTATATGGCACTAGTGGCGATGGCATGTATATTTTTCAATAATATTTTCATATTATGTCACTATTTTTTATTATTTTCCCTTTCTTTCTTTTCTTATATTTTCCTTCTTTACTTTTTTCTTCTTTTTTTTTTCTTTTTCATTGTTTCCTTTCCCCAACCATCACCATCTAGCAAAGGTTGTCAACCTCAAGCAATGGCAACCCTCACATGAGAAAGGGTTGCCCTCGCTTGATCCCATCTAGGCTAGCCCTCAATAGGTCAAGTGCAGGTGTCCTTGGACTCTAGCCAACAACCTCGGCCAGCCAATGTTGAGGCCTGAGAATGGTCGATAGAGAAAAAAAAGAGGAAAATAAATTTAAAAAAAAAAGAAAAAAAGGGGAAAAAAGAAAATTAAAACATTGTTAATAATTATTCATGTTAATGCCAATTATATCACATAGGATGATTGGAGTCCATATTAATGATTTTCAATAAAAATTAATTTGATGGACTCAATTGATAAAATGAAAAAAAAATTAAGATTTAGAATTGAATTGACAAAAGTATAATAATTTTAGAACTTTTTGGATAATTTGTCTTTGCTATTCTAACCAAATCCAGAAATTGTATTCCAGTGCTAATGTCTCCCAATGCATTTAAAGAAATCGGAGAAGACAAGACCAATCCCATTGGCTCCAAAGCTGTAGCTTTTAGTACTCTGACAGCAACCCAGTTCATGCCGAGACTCAAGCTCATCAAGTCATAATCAAGGGTTGATTAAGCAACGTGATTAGAACCACACATTCCAATTAATTAACGTGATTAAGCTGAACCGTTCAACATCGAACCAAACGGTCGTCTTTCTTCTGTTGCAGTGTACACCGCGCAGACAGAATTTTTGTAGGTTTCGAACACCCACAGATCTACAAAAGGAAAACCCTAATCCTTGTGAAGTCAATATTTTCCATCGAAATACTACAAGACCGATAGACGAGTTCTAACCAAAACCCTAATCCTCTGCTCTAAGTTACGTAGCGAAGTTAACGACCTTCTTTTGTTTGAATAAATTAAAGGGATAATTGAATGAGTAGGGGAAGAGGAGGAGACAGAGGGGGTACGTTTTTTTTTCCTCGATTTTTTTTTTTTTAATGTGAAAGATATTCCCCGGTTTATGCAAAAACACATAACCCAAAGATTAAAAGTCTTGACGAAAGAAATTTCTTCCTATCAGAAACAAAGTAAGCATATAAAAAATTTAGAGGTTAAAATTTGCATATTGAGTTTTTTTTTTCCCTGAGGATGATGTAGAATTCGTATGTATAAATATATGTTTAGATTAGAGAGATCGTTGTTATTTATCCAAAGTTGTCGAGGATATTAAAGTGAACAAGTTTAACACCTCATGATCGCCTTAATCAACTCGACTAATGATTTCTAATAGTTTTTCTTTACATTTATTTTTATCTCATTGACTGAAGTAAATTTCCAACAAGATAGGTGCATAAGGTTGACTAAGCAAACCTATTCCTAAAACTAAAATAATTCTTTACTTTGGTCAAAGCAAAACCATGACGAATAAATTTTAAGTCAATTTATGCAAAATCAGCGCTAACTATTATAGATATCCACCAATCACATGATTTTAAGTTTTAGTGATTTTAAGTTTTAGGTTCAAATAATCACATTTTTTTTTTTTTCTCTTTGAATTTCTATTTTCGCAAAGCTTTGTCAACAAAATGATATTTATATTGGTAAAATTTGATGCAGACTTTGTTCTCATCCACAGTTGAACAATTTCTGGCGTGTTAACCTCTATCAATCCCGGTATCGATTAAAAGATTCGGCGAATAGTAGCGTTTGCTCCATGATTTCTTGAAAATGGACTTGGAATGGGAGTTTTCACCAATACAGAGAAAGAGAAAAAGTCATCTTTCCTCGCACGAAATCAAAGCCCGAAGAAAGAAAACCGAGTCAAGAAAACGACCGTGATTATATTTTATGTTCCTTTTTTTTTTTTGGGAAAAATAGAATTACCCTATGTAGTCTATTGGGTGGAATGTGGAGAGATCAATTTGCATTGGTTACTTTCCAAAAATTTAAAAGTATGAATGACGTATTCATTCGATTGATCTTGTTCCCTTTCTTCTTCTTTTTGCCAGCTATTCGGTTAGACGTGGCTAAGATACGATCTTTTTAGCATGCGGATCATGTGTTTTATAAAAAAAAAATTGTGGGGGATAGTGAATATTTATTTAGATAGTTAAAAAGAAAGCAAATTAAACGTGAAACATGAATGGGGGACCATGGTTCATGCCCGATCAGCCTCCCTTTATCTTATGACACTTGTGACGTATTGTGATTAGTCAGAATTTCGATATCTTAAAATTTAAAATTAGATTCTTAAGTTATTATAATCTCCGTTCATATTGTCATGAAGAAATTCGCTCCATAATAAAACCATGTAATCCATTATAATAGCAAGATAACAAGAGAAGAATAAACAAGAAATTGTCAAGCACGCTATATAAACATGGACTCTGCAAACTTCGCATTTGGACCTCTCTTAAACTTGGAAACAACCTTGAATTGGATCAAAACTCGATACACTAATTCAATAAATTTGACTTGTTACACCACATCATCTCATAACGTTATGTAGAATAATTTCTCATCTATCATTGAGGCATACAATAACATGCTATCGTGCCATTGCGGTCCTGAAATCATCTTCGATCTTGTCCAACATGCAGCATTACACGTGCTCAACATCATAGATTAGATCGGCGGATAAGTATCGAACTTGTATACAAATCAAGCACACAATACAGATTCGGTTCTCTTGATCATCAAGTACACAAATAAAAAATAGACCATCCCCCAAATTTATGGCTCGTAATTCACTTGATCCGTGAAATTAGTGAAGTATCTAGTGAGTCCAAATTTAATTACTTAATGTGAAACTAGTGGATGTCATCCTTCTCTCTCTCCAAGAGTTTCTCTCTCTTAGAAGCCTCACTTTCCCCCACCGCTAGCTTTGGAGCCTTGGATTTTGTCGGTTAGCTTCCTCAGAAAAGCAGATGGGGAGAGAGCCTTATCGCTTTAGGACACTTCGTGGTGGGCTTGCTCGCTTGGCCGAAAATAATGGTGGGATGAAAAGAGCGGTTCACGACAAGAGCCTTTGGGACACTAACGTAATACTCTCTTCTCAAGAATCAATTTTGGACACTAGTGACGTCACAACTACACGTGTCGCACCAGCACCGCTTTGTCGCATTCGCTCTATCCTGGACCGGCCGGCCCCACCTTCACCGCTAGAGACATTATTGGAGGATAATTTATCAATAGAGTGAAAACAGAAAAAAAAAATTAGCATTTACTGATGTGACAATTTTTTTTTTATTTAGCACGATTTCACACCTCACGTAACCACTGATGTTGATGATTATTTTGAAATTTATATGAGTTATTTATAATTTTAAATTTAGACAATTAAAAAAAGAGGTTTTTATTTTTTTAATCTGACACAATTATTATTATGACACCTGCATTTATGGAGTGGTCAACATCGTTCTGTAAACACCATTGCCATCAATTCACATTTGAGTAATTTTCGATTGGATAGATATAAATAATTCGTCGAAAGAAAATGAAATATAGGAAAATAGTGGAAGGGCGGTTAAATTGCACATGGTAAAAAAAAGCTCGGGGAAAAAATTGATGACTTTGAAATAAAATTCCTAGGATCTAAGGGAAAAAGAAAAATATAAATAAAAGAAGGCTAAACTCTTAGTCTCTTAGTCCTAAAATAATAATAACAATATAAGTGAAAATTTCCATTTTAAATAATTAGAATTACCATGAATTGGACCTTATGCCTCACGCCACTTCTAATGCGGAGCATGAGCCGTGGGATGCTTTAGGCTAAAGGGCCTGATCTGACTTCGCTCGCTCTATTTACCCAATCATTAGTAATGTCAATCTTTACAATGTGAAGCGAGTCAGACTTACCGGCTCGGTTATCAGTCGGAGCATGCAATAAGTTGGCCAAGCTCTCTCCTGCAGTAATTTTTTTTTTTTTTTTTTTTATAAACTAAATCAAAATACAACCCGATGGATCAAGTGCCGACGGATCAATTGCCGACTCAAGGAAACAATTTCAAGTCCCATCTGGTTAAATTCTTTTGATATTCCAAGCGTAATATGAATGACTTAGTTTAATTTTTTATGGTAGTCCCATTTCGATCACAGTGTGATTCATTTTGAAATTGACAATTGTAATTGTTTTCGAAGTATCCAAAAATTTATTCCAAGAGAACTTAATGTTTACATTTGGCACAAGCTCCTATACAATATATCGTAATTTGTCGCATTTAGGAGGGACAAATTGCTTCGAATTATATTTCTACTAGTGGATTTTCCTCTCAAATTAAATTCTTTTTAATTATAATTATCAATGGGTATTCAATGGACCCTATGACGGTTACTTCGTCCCAAAGGGGTAATGATTGATTAATCGATATTTCGTAGATGATATGCCGTATTATCATAATAGGATGATAAATTTGAATTTTGTGATACAGAACATCTTTTAGAAATAATAATGCAATCGAGCTTGGGCAATAAGAGGCAAATTCTTGCTTTTGGAGAAGGGAAAACGACTTCGATCCCCTCGATAGAACGTGATCGCAACTTTGGGATTCTAACCCGGAAGAAGTACAAGCAATAAAGATTTTATGAATTTCGTCCGTGTCATGTCAAGCCATCGATTGATCGAAATCGGGTGAAACAAACCCAAAAAGAAGTTTTGTCGTCGGGCGTAAGAAAGGTTACGATTTAGGCAGCCAAACTTGGAAAGATGGTGATGGAAAGATTATCATAACATTAGGGAGAGGGAGGGAGAGGGTAATTGAAGGAAATCATGAAAATCCAGGAATGCATTTCATGAATAATCCCGAACCCCTGGTTAAATTAAGAAAAATTAGAGCTCGGTGCAAAAGAAAATTGTTTGCGATCAAGATCTACCGTCCTTAATTTGTGGATTGTAATAATCCAATATGGAAAATACTTATTAGTGGATGTGCAAACGCATTGCTTATGTACAAGAAATTGACATTTAAAAAATTAAGATCGTCGCGAAATATTTAAATGCTTAGCTTAATGAAAAGAAATTAGTTAACATGAAAGAAATTATATTTACTAAAAGGGAGTGATTTTTAATGTTTTAAATACCTTTTTGTAGGATAGAAACTACCTAAATTATAATAATGAAAAATGTAATAAAATAAAATTCTCAAATTACACATGTGTCCATGGACACAATATTAGTAAAATACGTTACTAAGAATATAATAAGGGATTACAAGTAATACCTCAAACATATAAGAATTGATCATGTGCCCATAATAATATGCTAATTACATGTCTCGTGGACTATGCTTTAGGCTATAGAATAGCATGTGTAATGGGAAAGGGAGTATTCAATGGCTAAAGCAAGAGGCCGTCATCTATAGGTAAACGTGTAAACCAAGTGGCCCTGATCCTTTCACATTATACATCGAATATTCCATTTAATTGCGTATTTTTGTTACTGAAGTTCTCGTACTTGTACATATAGAACACGTATTGTACATTTGAGATTTTACTTAAACAAAAAACAAAAAAGCTTTTACAATTAAACGGTTTATTCAAATATTAATCATTGTATTATCTTTATTTGCGAAATTACTCCAGTTTTCAACTTAATATCTTATCTATATTATTAGTGAAGCACTAGTCTTGAGATATAATATGACAGGTTTACTTGTATAATTAATTATTTAATTGTAATAGAATAAAAAATATGTAATGTAAACGTAATTTTTTCAATACTTTCTATTTCTTGTTAATTACGAGACAACAAGCAGTGTACACGAATGTACATCGTTATATGCTGACAATTTTTGACAAACTCAAACGAGTCATATGAATATAATCTAATGTGGAAAATTTTCTCAATTAGCATTTGACAGAAAATCATGGAAATTTCATTTTTAAATTTGGTCATATGTGTATTTGGAATGATTTTTATTTATTACTTTCATTTTAGAATCATGTAACTCACTCAATTTCACTTTTTTTTTTTTTAATAAAAAGGACCTAAACTTTCAATTTTAATACTTGAGTTTTTATAGCAATTTTTCCTCTAACCTTTTAAATGTGAATAATATTATATTTGGGACAAAACCAAGTTACTTTTTGCTTATAAAAAAAAAAAAAAAAAAAGGAACACTCCTCAACCATAAATTCAGGGACCCATGACGAATCCGTATTATACACCAAATTTTCACGTTGTATCTAATTACTTTAGAGCCTGTACATCCACGAAACAACTCCAAGATAAGATACATTGCGAATGTAATTACATCTATTTTGTCCAATGCAGGAACACATGATATTGAAAGCTAATGAAATTTTTAGTAATTATACCGTGCAATGCATTTCATATTCTACAATTCATTACCATGAATCATAAGAAGCCGCAATTAAAGCCATATCCAAATTTTTACTGGAAAAAATATTAAATGCGCAGTCATATAGTCTTTTTTGTATTCATCCAACATCTACTATCATTGATTTGGGTTTCAAATTGTAACTACCTAATCAATGGGGGTGAAGATGGGTTATGTGCCAAAGAAACTGTACAAGCTATGTATCGTATAGAAATCTAAGTTTCGCTTAGGTCAATTGAATAACCAAACGAAATATAAAGCCAAAGCAGCCGTGAGCCGTAAGAAAGGGGGAGCTGTTTTGTTTAGGCAGCCGACTTAGAGAGAGAAAGGAAGGCAAAGAATAGAAAACCCCGCACTCAAGAACTTGAAGAGAGAGAAATCAAGAAACGGAAGAAGATGCCCTGGACCACACTCAATCCCTCTCTTCCAATAATGCAATAGTGCCCCTTTGACAAAACATCATAAACAATCACAAAGTGTGCTCACTACGGTGCATATTTTCCAAATTATTTCACACCCCCCCTCTCTCTCTCTCTCTCTCACCATCACCACCGCCACCACCTATAAATCCCTTCCCATTCCCTTGCCTTCACCATTAATACGTCCTCTCAAAACCCCACCTCCGTACCTTGTCAATCTCATCACACTTCCCATCTCTCGCTCCTCAATCTTCATGGATTTCGAATTTCAAGAATCCGACATAGTTTTCACCGATCAAGATCAAGCAACGACGGATCAGAGCAGCGACGAGGACGAGCATGCCTACTACAGTTTCTGCAATACACTGTTGGTGCCGGTTCACGACGATTCGTGGGCTCGTGGCAAGTCAATCAAGAAGAAGGCCAAGAAGAAGAAATCGACAAACTCATCGCCGGTCGATATCCCAGAGACTTTCATCCGGTCCCCTGAATCTGACTACATGTTCGAGGAGGGAGACGACGGAGGGGAGGTCGTGCCACCACACCTGATCGTTGAGCGGCGCGTGGCTGCGAGGATGGCGTCCTCGGTATGCTTTAGCCATGGGAGGACGCTTAAAGGGAGACATTTGAGTAAAGTGCGGAACTCAATTCTTAGGATGACCGGTTTTTTGGAATCATGAGAAGGTCTCTTTTGAAGAATTCATTATTTTTTTCCCAGCACGCACAAAAAATGGCAAAGAAAAAGGGAAGGGAAATGTCAACAACAACAAAATGACGGTGTCCTTTTCTTTGTTTCATCTCCATTTTCTTGATGTCTTCTCAGTTTCTTTTTCAGAATTTCAGTCATTGTAACGGAATGAAGAACTTTGGATTCAAATCGGAATAGTGTAAATGCGGGTTCTCGTGCAATTCGTGCAATTCATTTTTCTTCCTTAAAATTCATATACAGACAGCTTGTTGCACTAATGTTGGGTTTTCATGTGTATTGTCTGAAAGCTCTACCTAAACAGCTGTTATATGAGGGAGGGATTTTCTCTATTGTAGGTCACATAATTGTATAAACAGTGTAGTTGAAGGTATTGCAGGTTTTCGGAGAGGAAAGAGAAAGGGTATTGCAGATCTTGGGGGATTTTTAGTTTAAACTAGAAGTCATTAATATATGTATGTAAATAACTGTAGAAGAATACAAAATTGTAGAAAATAGTCTGTCATGTTCTTTCGTATACCAAATATTGTTATATATTATCTTCGTAATTACAAAAAAGTCCTCATCTTGAATTGTTATGGATTAAATATACGACTATTATAATATGTGATTATAATATTGAGGGTTTTCTGCAAATAAAAGATATACCGGATGATTCTGGGTTGCTACCTGTCTGTGGTTTGGAAGACTGATCCATTAATCTATGCAGAGTTGACGGTACTCATTGAATATGAATAATCTATGAATGAACCCGTATGATTGTCTCTTAATCCTATCTAACGGAAGATGTAGATTGGGCTCTTTTTAGGGTAAAAAATTAATGGGTAATGCGGCACGTGTCAGTTCACATCGTTGAAAGCCTAGCTCTTTCGACCGGTACATTAGTCCATACTAAAAAATTCAAAGTTACTGGAAGCATTCGTTTTCATGAGGTTGTTGATAAGCATGGAGAGGAAAGTAATTGGGATAAGACAAGATTCTTGGACGCTTCCGGTTATGATTGCCTAGTGCATTACTACGTTTGTTTGTGCCTGGATTTGGAATCTAGCAATTGTCATATTCATGTTGAACTATAGACGCATCAAGCGCATGTGTCGATAATCATAAATAAAAACAAACTGGGGCATCAAGATGATATGTCCAGTGTTGTACAAGTAATCAAGTTTTAGGGTGAGAACTTGAAATCTACACTGTTAGAGTCTTTCCAAATTTTGGAAACAAGAGCTGAACCTGAATCAATCTCAAACTGAATTGACTTTTTTTTTTTTTTTTTTAAATTTCTATCGTTCTTTTTCGTGAATCAAACATATTTATTTTGTACTGGAATTTCTGATAAATAGTAAACAAATAGAAGACAAAATAGAAAGTCAGAAATGAAAAAGTGTTTCAAGAATGGCTTAAAATTTGGTTTTGAACTGGTTCAAAGCCGTTCTACACAAGAACCAAATTAGTCTGCACGCGAATTGGCCCTTAACACAATCAAGTAAGGTCGGTTCAGTTGAATTCTCGATTCAAGGCTTGAATTAGCTAGATTGCTTACATCTGCTATATTGTAATGACCTAGCAATAGAACATTTAACATGTTGGGAGCTTCTTTAGAATCTAGGAAAGATAACTTCTTCCAATTGCATGCATTATTGAGCAATTACCAATTACTCCCTACATATTCCTAATTAAAGATTAAAGTGAGTTCTATAAAATCAAGAGGCAAATTACAAGTTAATCATCTATCCCTCCCCACCTTCTCTCTCTCTCTCTCTCTCTCTCTCACACACACACACACACACACACACACACACTAATTTTCAAAATACATACATACATACATACATACATACAAACATACATACACATGTATATATATATATATATATATATATATATACATATATATATATATATAACAGGACAGGCAGTACAAAACTCATTTTATCTTTGATCACAAAATAAAAAGTTGATCAAACATTTGAAGCCTAATTACTCTATTTATCTTCCCCACATATTTGACTCTTAAACGTGGCATTTCTAGGTTTCTTAAGGTAGATGGACTGAGGCCCCACCTCGAGCGTAGATCGATGACCAGCAGCACCCCATGAAAATCGCGATGCCACGTGTTGGCACACGTCTGATGACGACCGGCGACGTGTTCAATGAACGCATAAAGCTTGTCCGATAGAAGGGACCGAATAACTTCAAAGCTCATGCATTGCCTAACGCGGACAGCACCGCGGCCAGGAAATCCTTGCGGCACCATAGTCTATCAAGAACCCCGGTATAAAATAAGATTTTGCGTGTTCTGCATTAAATTAGGGTTTCCAAATGTCAAATTTTCACTGGTTAAACTTCTGCTTCAGGAGGGAGCGTGTGTGTTTATCTGTTTCTACATTATAATAATCGCTTTCGCGGATAAGGAAACATCGAGGAGAGGGAGAGTGACATGTGAAAGAAGGTAGAAGAAGCAGAAGAAGAAGAAAGAGAAGAAAGTCAAGCTGTTTTTTTTTTTTTCCTTTTATTTCGTGTTGTGCGCGTGTGGGTGGGTGGGTTGTAGTTCAAGACCCAATGAAAACCAAGGAGTTGTAGGAGGAGAAGTATATTATAATGAGTTTGAAGCGAAGTGATTTGGGCTGCTGGCTTGTTGGGATGCAAATGGATTTGCATGTGGGAATGCTAGATTCTATTGGGGGGAACTTGTCAAATTCCAATTTGGTGGGTGAAAACGTTGGAAAAGGAGATTGTTGAACAAGATAAGATGTGCTGAAAATTTTGCTCGGAGAAGATTTTTTTTTTTTTTTTTTTTTACATTAAACACCTTAAGTTTATGTGGATAAGTTTTATTATTATTATTATTATTATTATTATTATTATTATTATTATTATTATTATTATTATTATCATCGTCATCATAGTGACATTACCTCCCATTAAAGCATGGCCGGACTATCATTTTGAGCAGACTAATTACCTTGAAAACTTTAGTTCTCGTTATATCTTCCATTTATTCTATTGTTAGTCTAGTTTTCAATGAGATTAAAAACCGAGTTTGTTATCATTTCTAACATATGCATCCCACATGGGCGAACAACCCCGTTCAAGCCCTTCAGGGACAGCCTTTTAGCGGGAAAAAACAACTCGGCTTTTTAGTTCACTGGGCTGCAGAGACGTTTCTAACCTACCCAAGTCGAAGGATCCTACCATGGAGAGAAGACCCTACGACGTATGGTAAATGAGACTTATCAATACATATGATATCAAACGATGCACTACATATAAATGTGACCAATTGTTTCTCATTGACGACGGAATAAGTCTAGATGTCCCTAGTTGGAAATTTTTCATATATATTTAGTTTTGTGTTTTTAGAGAAATAACTCAATTTTTGTTTTTCTTTTTCTTTTTTGGATAGCAAAAAGGCTATTTATAAAAAGGCAGGACATCTTGAATGGGAAAAAAGAAGTTCACCTTTTAAATAAATTGTGGCTGATGACGAGTCCAAAATAATTAATATCTCTATCCTAAATACAATAGTAGGCTAACATGTTACGTGGACCCAAAAATCACCAGCAAATAAACTATTCCCCTGTGAATTGTCTCTTTATAATCATTCTTCCACGTGTTGTGGGACCGAAAGAAGGTCATGGTTCTTATGGCCTATGAGCGAAAAAGGGCCGTCGCTCTCAAATTTTTATCTAACTTTGAACATTTCCTATTGGAGGAAGACAGATGTAGCATTTCCTGGTGGGCACCACTTTCTATTCTCAACGAAACAAAAGTACCCGGAAAAAGAAAAAGATAAAAGAAGTTTCATGCAAGTAGGTTTCTTCTGAGTCGCTTGCTTTATTCTTCGAAATTAGGGTTTTTAGGGTCGACTTTGCTATCACGAAGACGACGAACGGTCATTTCATGCACACGGATTATAATGGTGGTAAACCTAGAGAGAGAGAGAGAGAGAGAGAGAGAGAGGAGTTACATCAGAGAGAGATGGAGAGACGTGATGGTAAGAGCTGCCCCCGGTTTGCGCTGCTAAATACAATTGGCATTGACCTTATCCTTTAATTTTGATTGCAAGGGTTAAGTAAGCAAGCTCTTGAGCTTCCAGACGATACATGCACCAGTCCTATTCAAAAAGTTAACTCATGCAATACATGACTCGAGAACTTATGTTAGTTATATTGAACAATAATAAAAATTGTCTACGTTAGCTCTAATTATGTTATATAAGATGAGCAGTGTTGATTGGACCACCGCATTAGCAGTTCCTGATCAAAATTAAATGAAAATACTACATTCGAAAATACTCAAAAGGTTTAGGATTAAACTGGCAAAATTAATAAGTTTACAATCAAATTAGCTGCTATACAATAAGTTTGGAACTTTTTGGATAATTATACTGAGATATGAAGGAATTAGAACATGTCATTCAATTCCATTTTCCTAAGACTACTAGGTAAAACAATTAGGGGGACTTTGATGATAAATTTTCACATGGATTGAGTTTATGGATTTGGTACAAGTGCATCGATGTCGTCTAATCTTGCAAGACTTGCCTTTGATAAATTCATTGGTCGAACATTTGAGCATAGATGCTCTACTTAGATGAATGAATGATGAATGATATCCAACCCGAAAAAAAAAAAAATGATAAGTGATATCGTCAATCGCCTCTGTGGCTCCATCCACCTACCACCTTCATCTCCACGGCATCATGTCGCTTCTCTCCTAATTGCCTCCATCATATGTACTTTGCTGCAATGTCGATACATTGCAATTGGGTCTTCTTCATGTTGCCGTGGCCTCGACAACCCCCGAGCGGCCGATAATTGCAATATGGTCGGGTCACCGATGAAAGCACTATGTCACGAAACGCGGCCGTAGGCAAAATGGAAAAGCTATGGGTCCTTTTGTTCCTGTGTTAGCAAGCGTCTTCTGGCTTGCTCGGGATTTTCGATGGACCTCTTTTGTATTTGGGCCCATTTTAGTGCAGCCTTTGGGACTTGTGGCCTTTTGATCGCTTGGAATTTCATGAGTGGCCCTTGATGCAGCTCGATTGCCACTAATGTTTGAGTATTTTATATATTTTATTCTCTCATACATCATCATATGCTCATTACTTTCAAATTCTACCTTTACTTTACATGCGTGGGACATTTAAAGAAAATTTTAAAGTGAAATATTAGATTCATTTTCATAAAATAAATGAAGGAAAAAAATAATTCCATAACTTTAATCTTTGTAATACTTCATATTTTCCTATCATCAAGGCGAACTCCAGGGATTTACAACTAAAACTAAGTGGCATTAAAATCAAACTCCTTGAGCACGCGTAGCATTGCACCCCAAACCCAAGGACATAGCATGAGACGGGGCTCCTACCACGTTCCAAGGACACCCGGTCAACCCGAACCTTATCGAGCTCTTCATGAAGAGCGAAACATTCACCGCCATTCCTTCAACACGTACCCGGCCGAGAGGATTCCAAGCGTTCGAGAGGACCTCTAGAAAGCTCAGGGAGTTCATCAGTTCAGTATCAGGCTCACAGATGAATAGTGTATCCATCCAAAAGGAGTTGCTTGGTGGTTGGTAGGACAGGGTTTTGGGAAGGGACAGCACCTTCCATTTTTGGTGAAAGGCACGGTGCTATGAGGGGTTTGTAGTTGGGGTAAAAGGATAGGTAAAGATGAATGAGGGGTACAAGAGAAGAGGGTTGAAATTAATGATGATAACTCAAAGAAGGAAGATTCAGATGGATCGAGGTTTTGGTGGAGCTATCAATGGGGAAGAAGCTCCGGCTAAAATCGTGGAGACAGGCTCTCGAGAGCTCTGAGAGAGAAAAAAAGTCATTCCTTTGCTTCCCGATCTGCCAAAGGATTGTTTCTGTGACCTCCATTGAAGGCGAGTTTTGTGCATCGAAATATAAGAAGAAACAGAGTTCAAAGGCAGTGCAAACAAAGCTAAAATAATGTTGTAGCATGCCTAGCAGTACGAATAAGTTGCCAACATCCTAGTGACGACCAATCTTTTCGAACCCATACTTCAGCCGCGCGACTCTCATTTCGTCGCTTTTCAAGTTCCGGAAGATCTCCCCGTTGTCTTTCATTTCCTTAAAAAGATCGAGCGCGGACTTCACTTTTTCCCCCAGTCACTCCACTTAATCCCTACATAGCCAACAACAATGAAATACAAACCAAATCCATCAAAATTACAAAAGAACAATGTGGCTTTGAGGACGCGAAAGTCATGAAGTTTTCAACAATATGAAATGCAAGAAAGCTGTAGAAATAAAATCATCAAAAGCCAGGTCATTGCAGATCCTTCCTGCCCAGTCATACTAACCTATATTTCCAGCAAAATGAGAATGTTGATCCGTATGCTAACAAGGTCCCTGATGCTCTGTCTAAACTAAAGATTTCCCACCCCACGACAACTCCAGATCACAATCTTGAGAGACCCATTAAAGTGAGGAACGTCCTCCGAACAAAGACCACAGAAAGCATTAACTACCAGATTATCGCGCCTCCATAGTTACTGTCCATGAGCAAGCTCTTGATCGAGATTATTGTCAAGGGCAATGTCATCAAATCATGTAACTCTGTTGGAATGTCCTCAGAGCTTGTCACATGGAACGCTCCATTGCAAGTGCATTGCCAATGCTTTGCCAAACGGTTCCAAAATCCTCTCTTCAGTTCTACTTAGGCCCTGAGCCAAGATTTTTGTTCCCAAACTAATTGAGTCCAGTTGTAGATAAGAATCAAGTGCTCGAGGGTTTCTGGGGATTTTCTGCATTTTGGACACAACAGATCAGGTATAACATTTCTTTGACATAAAACATTCCTTCATTGGTGAGGCGTCCTTCATAGGTGAGGCAATTTGACAGATGCTCCACGATAAAAGTTTAAATTTCTGGGGGTGTTGGCACATTCCATACTAAAGCCAGAGTCTATCCGGCCTCTGATAAGATGAAGAGGCTTTGCAATTTAGTTCTGTTTGACTCATCTGCAGCATTGTGATCTATCCACTCTTGACTGACTACTTCCCCTAGTTATTCCTCATCCAGATCAATTCTTCTTTAGCCTGACTAGTTGCCAAAGGTATGGCTAAGATCTCACTTGCAGTCTCTTCATCAAGCTGCTCTCAAATTACTCTTTCCTTTCCCCAAACAGCTTCTGAATCGATTAACTCTGATATACTCTGCCTCTGATCCTTGTTAAGTGGCCACAGATTCTTGTTTTTGTAGCCACCCTGTCTTCCCTGATCCATATATTTTACCCATTTCTGAACCTCCATTTAGCTGATGGGGATAGTGACTCTCAACCCGATATCATACTCAGTCACCCCCATGAAGAATGTGCACCTGTAGTGACATGCCAATAATCTGACTCGGGAAAGAAATCTTTTCGGTAGTCTGCCCCATAGTAATTGGTGATTCTCCTAGCCTGCTTCGCAAACATGGCTTTACCAAAAAGCACCATAACTTTAAACTCCAGACCCCCCTCACTCTTCCCCATTTTCATCTTATCAACGAGAAAAAGGACATTTTCTTTTCTTCTACGTAACAAACTGAAACTGCGACTTTAAAGATCGACATAGCATTTTACCATACGATTCTAAGAACCAAGAACCTGGAAATCGGTTCGGAGTTTTTGGAATCAGAAACGGAACCGGCCATTTTTACCGTCCTGCCTAGAATTGTCCGGGCCAAAAACTGATCACCCTCAAACTAATTCCATCATCCGATGCACCGGTGCTTAACGCAATTCATTATAAATCAGGGAAATCGGTTACGATCGCCAATCCGGCCGTGATATTCTTCATTTCATCAGCACCGCAACTCAAGACGTTAATACACACGCACATAACTGAAAAGATCAAGCGCCGACAACCAGTATCAAGGGAAACACAATGATGGGTTTTAACGTCGGACGACGACGAGCACACACGAACTTCGGCTTCACCCGCGATTCCATTCACCGAAGCATCTACACCCCCGAAAAAAAGAAAGAGAGTAAAAGTCCAAAACTTTGACAACAACAGGCACCAGGAGGGGGGAAAACAAATAAAGGCAAAGGCCATGGAATCGGTCACCTAGTTTCTTGTCAGTGGAAGAGCCGCGAGAATCCATGGCGCCAGCGGGAACCGAGAGTTGAAGAGCGAAGTGGCGGGACTGAAGGGAATGGGAGAAACACCAGAGGCGATGGGAACAGGGAAAACCGGGGGTGACGAAAGACCAGATTATACGCGTGGGATCGCATTTGCTGCGCATTTTAGAGATGGGTACAGCCCGACACTCAGCCGCTTCACGATCGCAGAGACGAGAGAGAGCCCCTGGAGTGGAGAGGGAGACTGCAAAAAGAGAGGGAAGGGAGGCAGGAGATGTCAAATACGAATCGGTCTTCACGTGGACCGGTCCGGAAATGAATCGGATGAAGCCGGTTCTTTCCGGTTCGGTTCCCAGTTGGACCCGATCTATTTGCTCACCGGCCAATTGCAAAGAGAGATGAGCGGTTTTAAGCTCTCTATAAATTCCACATAAATTTATTTTATTTTATTTTTTTCGCGAAAACAGAGGACCGTAGATTGAACATGTTTTCAAAGCAAATCCATTTTTTCGGAATCAGAAATTTTTCCATTTTTGGAATCATTTTGGAACTTGGTTCTAAGTTCTATCCAAATTTCATCAATATTAATTGCAGTAAAAAATCATCTTTATTGACCATATAACTTATATTTAGAATATTAATAAAATGAAATTCTCAATAACAAAATGAAAATTTTTATACACTCATCATTGTATGTAATGGAATATTATAAGATTACATGAATATATAGACCAAGAAAAACACAAGAAATTATTTCAGATTGCATCCACTTAAAATCTGAAATCTACCCCTCAATCTAATCCGCATAATTTAGAACTCGAAAATAGATAAGTGCTCGTTGTTCTTCCATTTGGGGAACCTGAAACAATGCCAGCTCCCAAGTATTGGAACTCTTTGAAAAAAAGTGAAAAGACAAAAGTACCCTCATTTTTTTTTTCAATTTCCCGGGTACCCCCTCTTGGATAGGCTAAAACGCGCACGGTGGTTACCGGGTCAGTCTATTTGCTATCTTCCCTGCTCTCATGCCCAGTCGCCTTGAGCTTCCAACATGGTACCCTCCGTTTTCCTCGTTCTCTCTCTGATCTTTGTCCTTTCCCTTCTTTACTCGTTCGCCGGTTCTCATAGAAGTCCCGCTTCCTACTTTCGTGGGTTCATGTGCAGCAGTAGGTGTAGAAAAAGACGAGACATGTTGAGTGTCGGGTTCTTAGATGGTTTTGATCTCTGACCACCGATTCTAATGCTCGAGTTTCTAGTATTTTCTTGATTTTAGCAGCGACCCATGTGGTAATGAACGCTCCTTCGAGCGCCCTTTGGTGCGGGGCGTCGAATTGGCTGGATGCACTCAACCTGCTTGATAGATTGCTCAAGACACGACTCATTAAGTTCTATTGTGTGATTATCTGACTCAAGGGCATGTAACAGGCGAGAACATGTGGCACAGAAAACAGAGTCTTGTAGAATTTTGTTTAAAGGACTACATTAACGGGAAAGTTGTTGGTCCTGGTTTTGCATTTTTTGAGGACTCCTACATGCATAAGGGTGTTAATTGTTTACTGGGTACTGTTGCTAGTTCATTCCTATTGTAAATTAAGTGAGCCAAGCAACAAAGTGTTGGAATGTATGGGCACATTGGGAGCATATTTGAAGTTTGTGCATAAATTTGAATTTCACGAGTGATTAATGGCCTAAAAGTCTAAAGAAATTGAATTAATGCATCACTGCAGATGATGACTAAACTTAAGAAAAATTTAGTAATGAAAATATATGTCATAATTAATGCCAATGACTCATTCGTGGACTTTTATTTGGGTTATGTCTTGTATACAGCATCCCTGTATATCTTTGCTTTGTTTTTTTTTTTTTGGGTAGAATCCCTGTTTGCTTTTATTTCATTAAAATACTATGAAATTTTTGCTCTCCTTTAGACTGCGGCTGTGTTTTGTTTTTGATAATTCTTATGGTTTTCCATCTTCCATGGAGCAATCTGACCAGAACTAGTTGAATTACTTATTGCATTTGAATTATTCATTTCTCTTAGTATGAATTAGTGAACCTCAATAGATGATAAAGCATTTCTTTGAGGAGCTTCATTGACATTTCATATCATCCTTTTATCCTGAGCTGGCGGATGAGAACAGCCACAATTTTACATGTATCTCATTTGATGAATTGCCCGTGTTAGATTAAGGTTACTTCCTAGGTCTTCATAATTCAGATGTTCACTTTTGCTGCTGTTGAATTTCAGCCTTCGAGAACCTGTATGTCTTTTCAAGTGAAGTCACTGGACTTCTGCTAAGAGTACTATACTGCATGTGCCTACATAATCTAAAAGGTGCATGAGGATAGAAGGGAGAGGGAGATTAGTTGAATGGACAAAATAGAGAGGATGTATTGGATTGATTTGCTGTTTTTGGTTGGGTTTGACTGAAAGAAAAGGTAAGGCAATTGGTCATGGACTGTCAGAACTTAATTTCTCACCATTTCTACCGTCCAGGCTTAAGTCAGGTTAGCATCTTAACACCTCAAATTTCATCTAATTGAATTGATTAGGTACCTTTATTGTAGCATGTATATCTTTTTCTGATTCTTCCTTTGCATGATCCGCCAGATCAAGATTGATGGAGTAGCATTACCGTTGCATTATGGATTTAGAAGTTCAAGAATCTCCTTAAATCGAAAGCCAGATGCGTTTGCTGTCCAAGGAAAGGTGATGACAAAAATCAATTATATGTGTCTTAAGAAATTCATCCTAAACTAAATTTGTTTGTTTATCTTTTGTTTATAATCTAGTGAGTAGATTTCTTTGGTGGTATGTAGGACATCAGTCTTTCCCATGTCAAGGGAAACCATAACAGAGATGGGGAGTCTTTATCAAATTCTCAAGCCATTACCAAGTTGGTTGTTTCTCCAATTTGATTGTTTGATCTTCCCTTAATTATCTTGTTATGTCAAACTAAATTTAAATGAGCCATACTGAATCTAGAAGTGAGAAAAGTTCATTGAAAAGCATTTCTTTGTTGTTTTGTTGCCATTTGATTTAGCTGTTGCACTTTATTTTTGCTTTGCAGGAAAGGCATAGTGTTAAGAAGGAAGAAGGGAAAGGAGCGCCACTTTTGGCAAAAAAGGGATTCAGCTGGGTCTGGTCGAAAGGCTCACAATCTTGTGAGAATTGTAAGAGCATGGTTTCCTTTTTTCTTTTTTAAGACTTCCCTTTCTTACATGAACTGTGAGAACTTTGGAGGACAAATTGTTTGGCTTTCACATCTGAAAATAGCTCTATGGTTATTATGCAAATTTAATTCTATATAATTGGTAATATTACATTTTCTTTTTAATTTTAAAGTGTCTCTTTATTGGAACAGATTTCTGATCTTCCCCATGAGAAAGAGGCTGTTTATAGAGCATTGGATAAATGGACAGCTTGGGAGGTGGAGTTTCCCTTGGTTGCCGTAGTAAAGGCTTTGAAAAAATTGAAAAGTAGAAATCAATGGCTGCGAGTGATTCAGGTATAGCTATCCCACTTTATCATGTCCTGTTCTTGATTACTACCTGCTATTATTGTTATGTGGTGGCATACTGCTTGCCATTGAGGACATGGATTGAAACTTAACTAATGACGATGTACATCTGAAATGCGATGGACTCAATAAGATCCGTGGTTCTTGCTTATCATAATTTCATGGTCCAACCGATGTATGAAGCACAATCACTTGGAGTCCATGATGCTAGACAAAGTATATCTAAACCAGATTGGTTCTGGGAACATAATGAAAAGCCCAACTAGTCTGTGTTGATTGATTCCACCTGCACAAAGAAGCTGGCATTTGTAACATCTTCAATAAATTATGATGATATAGACAACTAGATGTCGACAGAGCCATAGGTTACGGATGTGTTCTTATTAGGACATGCAGGTTAACTTAACCTATCTGTGCATAAAGTCATAGACCCTGCTGGATTCTAGTAAAGATGCTATGGAAAGAGAACTTATTTAAGTTATTGTCCAAAAAATATGCATCATATTGTGGAAAATCACTGTCTACCTTGTTCTCTAGGTGTTTGCATTGTCTTCACCTGATGAAGCGCAGCTATTTTATAGTTTCTGTTGATAGTTGAATAGACATGAGTTAATTGGTATAGTGCATGGATGCTAAGCAATGCACCAAATTGCCATTAGAGATGAATCAAGAATGCTAGCATTGTTTTCCTTTCATATTCTTTTTCATTTTTGGTAATCAGAGGCTATTGGGGTTATTCCAAAATTTGCTGGGGCTTCTTTTGTTATGAGCAATTTGTATGTACATTGCGACAGTTCTGCCTTTTTCCTGGAGAAAAGTATACATGTGTTTCAAACTAAACCAGTTAATTGATTTGAATAATACTCAGGTTGCAAAGTGGATGTTGGGCAAAGGTCAGGGAACAACAATGGCAACATATGATACCTTACTGCTGGCATTTGATGTGGATGGGAGGGTAGATGAGGCTGAATCATTGTGGAACATGATCTTGCACACGCATACGCGCTCAATCTCAAAGCGGTTATTTTCTAGGATGATCTCTTTGTATGATCACCATGACATGCAAGATAAAATAATAGAGGTGTGTACTCTTTCCTACCTGCAGAAATGGCTTTCATTGCTTAAGTTGCACGAAACGGCTTTTTGTAATTACAGTTCACAGGTTTTTAGATTCTGCACTCTATCCTTCATTGAAGATTACATATGCGCCATTCAAATTTGTGTCCATACCTAGAATTTTTTGGTGGAATGTTTAAGGTCTTTGCGGACATGGAAGAGTTGGGCGTGAGGCCAGATGAAGATACTGTCAGGAGAATAGCACGTGCCTTTGGGAGACTTGGTCTAGAAGAAAAGCAAAAGCTGTTTCTTAAAAGATACCAATGTAAGTGGAAGTACATCCATTTCAATGGGGAGCGTGTCAAAGTGAGTAGGCACACTTTGGAGGAAGACGAATAAATCATTTCTAAAAGTGAGAAAGACGATGGTAATTGCGAAACAATCTTCTTAAATATCTTCTGGCACATATACTGATGATATTATTGATCTGGTGGGAGCCCATCATCTTTGCACATTCAGATTTTTTGCCTCTCTTCTCAGATTTAGTAAATTGTCTTTCCTATGAAGGTACATACAATTCAGGAAGTTTCCATTCAATGTTTAAAAATTGAAGATAGCCCTGCAGAATCACAATTTGGTTCCGGTAACTGTGTCAGCTTATGTTGTACATAGTAGTGCTTGAGAGTCAAGATGGGCACCATCAGTGAGAGTGAATCACTCTTTTTTTCATCCTTCTCATGGAAGTCGAACTAGAAATTAAGACTGAACGGCAGAACTAGTTACTGTTGATTATGTCAATCTTTATACTTTTGTCTGGGGACCTTATGAAGTTGGTCCTTGTCCCTGCAAGATCTCAGAGGTTCTAGTTCCTCACAGAATATTCAGTGCTCAAGTGGGAAGTGACCATCTTAGTTTCTTTCTATTTGACTAGCCAAATATACCGATGATAACGTGTGGGGGGAAAAAGGGTGGCGCTCAATCCACCCCAACTTTGGCTCTCTTCCTCCCCATGCTCGGGGGTGGAGGCTATCGCTGAGCACTCACTAAATCAGATAGAGCTTGATCCGGTCGACTGCCTCAAATGGTCAGGGTTTCCTCCGTCAGATACCTCCCTGTGATCTGGTTTTGTTTGCAAAGGAGAAGGACAAAACTACAGCAGCTCCATGTCAAATTAGGACTGAATTTGAAAATAGCATCAATTTAGATTGCATGGAGCGATGCCATTTCAAACTACACTAGCACATTAACCATGTTATGGTAGAATTGCTTTGTGATTTCATTTGCTGGATTGTTTTCAAGCATTATGATGGTTATCTCTCAATGTTTGTGATTTCATTTGGTTGGATTGTTTTCCAAGATGTTATCTCTCAATATTTTAACAGCCTATGAGTCACTTTGCAAAATTCATGTTTTTTTTTTCAATATACTAAGCAATTAATGTTATCTAAGAAAGAATTTCAGTTTTTTTCTTAAACATAAATGTGGACTAACATTAATCATAATATTTTGTTTTATGCCAATTGCAATTACGTGATCTTGTTATATTGGGGAAAATTATAAACATATTTTAATTGTGCAAATTCAGCCTTAAATATTTTATTTTTTGCCAAATGAGTCTTACATCTTTTGCATTAATGCTAATTTAATATATTTGGCCAATTTTGATCAACTGTGCCGATTTGGTAGTGATGTAGTAAATTATATTTTTTTCAATTTTTCAATTTTTTAATTTTTTTTTCTTCTCTTCCTTTATCCTCCGGTCAATCGTCGACTCAATGATCAGCTAGAGGTAGGAGCAAGCCTTGCCATGGCCGAGCAAGGGACAAACTTTGATGAGGTCATGCCTCACCAAGCCCCTAGCGAGGCTTGAGCCCTCCCTTGGGGAAGCGAGGGCATGCCTCACCCAGGCCGCCTGCTAAGTTGGCAAGAGTTGAGCCTCACCGTCCATGGGTGAGGTTGGGCCCTTGGGTGAGGCACACCCTCGCCTTTGGCCAGTCTCTAGTCCAAGGACCGGCTAAAGGAAGGAAAGGAATGAAAAAGAAAGAAAGGAAAAGGAAAAATAAAAGAAAAATAAATAATTCAAAAAAATTAAAATATTATAAAATTTTGTCCACTTTAGTGCTAATAAAATCACATAGGACTTGAATTGGTTGGATGACTTAAATTGATACAAATGCAAATTGTTTAGGACCTATATGTCAAAAAAAAAGAAGGTTTAGGACAGTATAATAATAATAGGTTTACGACTTTTTTTGTAATTTTTCCTAGTTATCAAGTTTTGCACATCTTAGATTCGATATAATGTGATTGGACGCTTGATATTGAACTACTATAATCTAACAATAATTTGTAATGAGTGGTCTGTTAGAATATGCTTTAAAAAAGGCCATAGTCTCCTCTCCACATCTTATTCAAGAATATTATGGCTTATCCATCAATGCCATCTAATGGAGAAGGAGAAGAAGACCTAAGTCCCGGTTATCATATGGTTCCGTTCGTGCATACATAAAATGTAATCGAGCTGATCAGAATCAATCATATTTATTTGCATCGAATTCTAAAAACCTATATCATATCATGCCAAAAGGGACAAGTTAATCTTTCTTTATTCAAGGCAGATAATTTTCTCCAAACCACTCGAATTGTGGAATGCTTTCCTAGTTTTTCTTATCTCTACATTTCTAATTTCTCCATTAGATAAAATGAGAGATCAATTGCAAGCATTAAAAAAAGAAATTGGGCAAAGCCTATGCCAAAGATATTGCCATGGGACTATTCACGTTGTGAATACCATCATTCCATCCGTACCATCCAAAGGCATAGTCATCTCCAAGAATCCTCTTCACCATGCTATTTCTCGCTTTGACGGTAATGGTGAAGCTTCTCTTTGGCCGATGCGATCGAACACCAGCAAACTCGGTTGAATTGTCACCAAGAACCCTGTCGGTGGTTTGACATGTGAGAAATAACAACTGTTGTGTTTTCCGCCTACATTTGTGACGGTTCTCTTCACTGTGATCGTCCCGTTGAGTCTACTGATTTGGAGAGTCGGATAATTTAGGTTGCTCGAGACGATCCGCTCTTTTGGGTCCTTGATCCCGAAGCTACAAAGATATGCAGCGTAGTCTGAGTACGATGCGTCGTACACAAGGCCGGGGTCGGCCACTTTCTGCGGCATCAGGTGGCCGGCTCCCAATGCGAAGGAAGTGGCGAGAGTGCCTGCTGCATCAGTTATGGGCTTGCCCCTGTTGTCCAATTGAAAAGCTGCAACATGAGAGACATTAAAGGGTTAGGCAATACTAATTTTCGTCATCCCGAGGTCAGTTGAAGGCAATGCTCGACATGATCAGACATGAATGAGACACAATCCCCAACATGAATGTTAGAAAAAGAACTTAATGGTGACACAACACGGTTCAACAACCTTAATCTGTATACTCTTTATCAACATGAATCAACACATTTTCATCCTTGGTGAATCTTTTGATGGTCAGCATTTGTAAACACGGTAAGAGCAGATTGAGACACGAACTGTCAGCCCTGATTGTACCTTAAAAATGAGATCTTGAGATGTTTTACCTGTAGTCATAAGGGCAGATCTGATAGCTGCACTGCTCCATTTTGGATGAATGGCTTTTAGGAGAGCGCCGTGGCGGCCACATGAGGGCACGCCATCGAAGTCCCCGAGTCGAAGTTGTACTTTACGATTCGAGGATCGCTTTCCAACTTCGTTGGCGAAACTGCCTCACTCCACGCTGCCAATATATTCACTCCCGGGGCTGAGATGTCAGGCTGAGCAGAAGAAAAGAAATTGGTAATGCAATAAGTTAGCAATGTCATCATGATTTTTCACTGTATTCTTCCTTGTCGTGAAAGAGGGAAAACAATGCTGGGAAACTATACCTTGAGAATATCGGGGTCGATGACATTCGGACCTCGACTCGTGAATGCAGCCATGACGGGAGCAGGCTTAGTGTACAGGACGGTTCTTGCCGGTACTATTCTCGCCGTCGGACTCTTGGTAGATCGGATGTAGTCATAAATCCGAGTGGCGTCGTAATGAGTCACGGCGGTCGCTGGAAGAACGTGGGCGTCGCATGTCAGGTCGGCTCCGTTGGCTGGGCTGTTACCCAATATGAATCCAGCACCGCCAGCTCTCCTCACTTCCATGCCTTTGCCGACTCTCGTCCCGTTCCCTCTAATGCACAGCACTATCTTCCCCCTCACCTTCTTTGGATTGAGGGAATTTGGAAGGCATTGACTGCAAAGAATACCCATATTAGCAAGATTAATTAGCAACTAATCCAAATTGTAGGTAAAAACAATCAGAATTTTTTTCTAAAAATGAACGATTAATCACCCTGAGTCCTCCTTGGATACGTTTGGGGCTACTGCATCTCCAGCATAAATTAGTGGATACATATTGTTGGAGTGATATGGAGTGACTGTTTGTCCCTGCGCAAATGAGTTTTTAGCAAATGTTGAGCACCATATGGACATATTATCAGTGCATAGATTGAGAGATTGGAGTATTTAATAGTTGTGCCACATATACAGAACTATCAAACATATGGAGTGATATAATTTTCACCTCGATTGACATCCCGTTTCCAAGCTCTACCGGTGCGACAAAAGTTCGATCGACGGTGCTGGCACTGACGGTGATGATCCATGGAGCCGGGTTCGATAGGGTCCCCGGAGCAGGCCCGTTGTTCCCTGCGGCGCACACCACAACAATGTTGTTTTTGGCCGCATGAAATGCCCCTAGGGCTATGCCGTCCTGGTTGTATGGCATGGGCTGACGGGTGCCGATGGAGATGCTCATTACGTCGACGCCATCGCCAATGGCGTCGTCCATGGCAGCCAACATGTCCTCCTCAAAGCACGTGTTACCATCGACTTTGGATACGTTAGGGATCGCCCAACACGCTTTGTAGATGGCCAGGTGGATGAGCGGTGCGCCACCGGATGCAGTGCCGTGGGCGAAGCCGCCAAGGGCGGAGATGTTAGCCACCCGTCGGCCTCCAACGGTGGAAGCTGTGTGAGTCCCATGGCCATCTTTATCGCGCGGCGAT
Organism: Eucalyptus grandis; assembly: GCF_016545825.1. Lineage (NCBI taxonomy): Eukaryota > Viridiplantae > Streptophyta > Magnoliopsida > Myrtales > Myrtaceae > Eucalyptus > Eucalyptus grandis. The sequence continues at coordinate 8,130,285 of NC_052615.1, forward strand.
CGATAGTCCAGTGTGGTGTCAAGAGGACCATAATAGTTCTCGTAGCCCTTGACATAGAATCTAGCTCCGATAAGCTTCCTACATTTTCATTACAGTTTAACTATTACTTTTGAGACATGGGTTATATATTTTCAAAAAAAAAAAAAAAAAATAAGCACTTCAATACCAATTTATAAATTCGGTTTACCATGTGTTTGTACACTGCACGTTGTCACTTAATTAAGTGAGCTACATCCATCTCCTAACAACAATTCATCACATCATTTAATATATCGGTCTTACTAAGATGTAAGGATGAAATCAATCATAACATAAACTCTCTCTCTCTCTTCATCGCATATAAAATCCTTGAAAAGACTGGCCATTATTATTATTCATAATGCAAAGGAAACTCGCCAGATGGAGGGAAAGGTCACGGGATGGCAATCGCAAAGGGCCAAAATCGATAATTTACTCCATTTTGTCACATTGTTTGTTGCATGTTTCCAACTAGACAAATCGAATCCGACGAAGAATTTTGCAAGACGACAGGGTGTGTAGCCGGTAGGCATGGTGAAAACCTTGTGCAGACAGGGCTTCAGCTGGAACCAATGGCGTTTTCGATAAAGTTATGAAATTGACCGTAGAATACAGGGAAAAAGAAATGGCCAAAAAGAAGTAATTAAGATTTGGGGGCCAGAAGATAGGAGGTCAAACAATAAAATTCGGGGATTCCAGCACCACGTTAAGTGTTCTTTTTTAATGGAATGCTCTAAAAAATCCACACATGATAGTTTTATAAACATAATTAGGTTTTGTGTTTCTTCAAAACTTGAAATCAGATCTTGGGTTGGCTAAAATTCTGCCAGAAATGATAAAGAAATCTCACCGAACTTTCTCTAAATTGGGGTTCAATCTTTTAAAGTTCTAGTCAACCAGACTATACTTATCAATATCAATATCCCAGGTACTATTTTAGGATAAAAATTGATTGTGAATGGATTCGTGTGTGGTAAAGTTTGTATACTCTTTATCTTCACCTTTAGTCTATATCGCCATTAATTGGGTACTTTTAATTTCAAAAGTCGATCGACTATCCAAATCAATGGTGATGGATGGGAGTTTTGTTGAAAAAAATAAAATAAAATAGCATATGTATTAACTTTTTATTACTTTCCAAATTAATGGACTGCCTTTAGAATTTACCATATTTGGTCTCACCACTTCAAAATCTCATCCTAATCGTAACATTTGAAATTCAAACCAACAGATCTAACAAGTACGTCAATTATCTAGCACACACAATTTCACAGTTCCAATAAGATCGATAATGATTATGACATGGGAGAAATGGAAAAGAGAATTTTTCATCCAAGATTTAATAATTGGTCTATTCTTAGTCTAGGTAAAGTTCATCTTGTTGTGATAGAAATAAACAAAAACAAATAAGTTTTAGCTAATTGACGCAAAAGGACATTGGCTAAGTCACGAGATAAAAGTTATGCATGATGTAACTATGAGTTCAAACAACGTGAAAAGTCCAATAATAGAAAACAAGGACATTGACTAAGTACCTGTTGCAATGGGACGCATCAAACTCTTGTCCAGTTTGGCAGATTCCTCTCCATGATTTTGGAATGGGCCTCATTCCTTTATCCCTAAAGCTCTTCGATTCTGGCCACACACCTGATGACCCCAAAATAGAAGCAATGAAAAAACCAATCAATCACCCTCCAATGCATGAAATCATGTCGTCCATCAATGAGCATCACTCCAAGAAAAAGCACAGTAAAACCCTAATTGAATCTCCCACGAAACTACATAGATGATAAGACCTAGAATCACGTGAGAAACAGTAGCGGAGAAAATCTAACCCATCAAGATAAGGACGCAAAATCAAATTTACATTTTGTAGACACTTACCACTATCCAGAACCCCAACAATGACTCCCCTTCCATGTTTGGCCTTCTGCAAGAGGCCTCCTTCCATCTTATGAGGGTTCCATGATCCTTTCACTCCTTCCAAACCCAAGAATTCCCATGACCTCGTGGTGTGCATAGAGTACTTCCTTGGGTCGCTCCGAATCACCGATACCACTTCGTCGAGCTCTGCCCAACCACAAATTGCCAGCACGCAGGAAGTTTAATTTTATCGAAATGGTGAGCCCGACCGATCATTTGTTCAACACTCAATGGGCCGAATTACTCGAACTTCGACAGAGTGAGAGAGAGGGAAAAAAAAAAAAACAAATCTTTGTCATTGGAGCACCTACCAGATAGCCTGGAGGCCTCATCAGGAGTAAGAACAGCGGCGTAGCCATTGAAGCTGTTCTTGTAGCTGTAAAGAAGAGAAGATCTTGCTTCTTCGACATCAACGGTTTTGATTGATGATAGGTGAGAGAGATGGTGGTATTCTATTTCTTGCTTCGTTTTGCCACCATCGTGCTCTCCGAGATTCACTATGTAAACCTGACACATGCGATAAAACCATTGAATACCCAAAAAGAAAAAAAAAAATACGTGAGCAACGGAATAGGAAAAAAAATCCAATCTTGGCCAGGAAACAAGTCGGACGTACCTGGCGTTCTGAGCAGAAGGTGAGAATGGGGAGGTGAATAATGAACAAAAGACATAAAAATTTGTGGTACTTCATTGTTTATTCACTAAATTCCTCTTCTTCCCAATAAATACGATGTGAGAAGGACGATGATTGGGTATTTATAACTATAGGAGTCGTCTACGTCGGAGCGGAAAGTGATTTCCGAGATGGTCGGAATTCCCTAGAAGAAAGAGAGGCTCGTAGTCCAAAGCTGTCGTTGTCCAGAAGAAAGCGATGGTGTGTCCAAGTCTTGTTTGGACTCCTCACAAAGCCAGATTCCGAATGCACCGGGCCGAAATCCGGGAGCCCCCAAGATCACTCTGGAGGTAGATTAATCGAGCTGTTAAAAAGTTGGCTTCAACGCTACCGGACCCGCTTATTGAAAGAACAAAAAAGAAAAAAAGAAAAAAGAGAGACGTCAGGTATGACGTTTTTTTTCGATGAATTCTATACGAGAGATTAGATCATGCTAATTTGCACAACAAGGGAATGTTTATTTGGCAAGGACTTTTATGGAAGTGAGTCCCTCGAGATTCTTTGACGAGATTGGGGGATGTCTTTCCTTCATATCATTTGAGATCCACCCTGCAATATGGGGTCAAAAAATGGTATTCTTAAAAAAAAGAGAAATCAGAACCACCAAAATTTTACAACTTGGGATTCTCCAAGGCTTAAGAGATAAATTTATATCCACTAGATTGTTAGATGTATATAAGTGTTTAAGGGTCCAACCACATCAACTATATAACCTTAGGTTGCATTTGGCAGTCATCTATCCGATTAGATGCCTCCACCCGAAAGGGACAAAGATCCACTCTAGATGCCTCCACTAGTATCTTAATAAATCTCAAACATTAATATGATAGTCACAAATTTCACAATTACTCTTTAGAAAATGCATTAATAGTTTGGATAGACGACGTACCAAATGGACGCACTCATAGGGGTACAGGATCTCGTTACCCCCAAAATTTCGTCCCTCCTCTACAATAAATATGGTGTTGACGACAGAAAATAAGATACGTTTGTTTGCTGAGAGAGGTGTTCTAGCTACCACAATGCGTTCAATCAAAGGTCGCCATAGTGTGCCATTTGTGGCTACGAAATGCCATTGTTTGGTAGCGAGAACTAGCCTTTGGCGACGGGATTGTAGTCTCTGGTGACCAAATTTGATTGGTCGCTAGAGATCAGTTTAAATTTCCCCTATAAAGCCCTAATTTCACTCTCCTTCCTCTCCCCCTCGTTTGCCCTAATTTGCGACGACGTGAACACCCACCTCATCATCAGCATTAGCCCTGGCCGCCATTGCTGCCGGTTGTTGCCGTTTGCCCCAGCCAAGTAGCTGCTATCAATACCGACCCTGATGAACCACCGTCATCAATTTCTTTTTTAAACTTGTGGAGTGGTACCTGGTCAAATTGGGGTCGTGCGCCACCCATCGTCGCCACGGCGACCTTGATTGTTGAAATCACTCATGGTCGAGTTCCCTCATCTTGGCTAAGACTCCAGCCTCTTTTTCTCTTAATTTTTTTTTCCTCTACCGTTTGAATTAACTATATGTTTTACATGTTCAATTTTAGGTAGTGATTCACGTTGGCTGGTTAATTACATCATTAGTAGTTACGTTTTTCTCATAAATATGTTGTACTTTACATCATTAATAGTTACGTTTTTCTCATAAATATGCTGTACTTATTAACTAATTGGATTGTCCTTGATTGACAGTTGACAATGGGAATTTCGATCGACATACATAACTCCTTTTAACCCCCGGGTGCATACTGGACATTGGAGAACGGTTGCCATTGCGACAGCAGCCTTGCTCTTCCATTTTTCATCTCGTGAATCTAGAAAACTTAGGGGAAATGCTGCAGAAATTGGTTTTAGAAAAAAAGACGTGCATGACAATTTCCTTCCATGTTCCCGAGTAGGATTGGACCAATACCCTTTAGGAATGTGACATAAGGCCTTAGTAAAATTATCAGTTGAGATAATCCAATGCTCGATCGGACGTGGTGAGTCTAGTGACCACACCGGCAGCATCGTGATAGTTGTGGAGGGGGAGGGTCAACAGAGAGAAGTTTGGAGGAAGATGGGGCTAGAGAGAGAGAGAGAGAGAGAGAGAGAGAGAGAGAGAGAAGAGAATTTTTCTGAAGTTGGTTACCTAGGTTAATCTGTAAAATATCTTGAAAAGATGCATTGGGAATGTAGAAAAATATGCTCTTTTTTAAAGAGTCGTGCTTATTTGAATAATTAAGCTTGTTTAATAATCATAATTAGCAATAACAAAGATTCAATTAAGTAAAAAAATCACTAAATGGGATATTTAAGGATAGGGCTACTTTATAGATTTTTTTTTCTTGCTTTTCAAGGGTTTTAACCATAGGGATTGGGCATCCCCCCGACCCAAAACAAACCTCTAGGCTAGATGCCTCATTAGTAGGTATTTTAATCTTACATATTGTATTGGAAAAAATTGTCCAAAAATATTTTAAGTCTATTGCAATTTTGCCAATTGAATTCTAAACATTTTCATCTTTTGTCAATTGAGTCCATTCGGCTAGTTTAGCTAAAATTCATTAATGTGGATACTGGCTGTCTAATGTGGCACGGTCGATACTAATGTGGATAATATTATGTTAATATTTTTCTGATTTTTTTCTTGTTTTCTTTTTCTTCTTCCTTTGTTCTTCATTTTTCCGATGATTGGCCATTGGCCAAGGTTGGGTGGGCTGACCTCCCCTAGGTGAGGATCGTTATTGTTGCCCATGGGCAAGGCCTTATCAAACAAGGGCGAGCCTCGGTGAGGCCTAGCGAGTGTTGGCCTCACCCGAGCCAAATCTGGCGAGGCCAACCCTTGCCTAGGCCAAGGCAACCTCGCCAAGGCTCGCCCTTACCTAGCCGGGCCTCACTTGTGGCGATTGATGGCAACCCTCGACTAGGCAAGGCCAATCCACTTGGCCACTGACAAAAGGTAGAAGAAAGGAAGAAGAGAGAAAAAAAAATTAGAAAAATATAAAGATATTATTAAAAAAATGTATGTGTCAGCGTTGGCCATGCCGGACGATTGGCATTCATGTCAATGAATTCTGGCCAAAATTAGCTGGATTAACTCAATTAGCAAAAAGTGAAAAGGTTTAAGACTTAATTTGCAAAATTAAAAGGTTTATGGCTAAATTGGCATAACTACAATAGGTTTATGACTTTTTGGGAATTTTTCCTATTATATTGCTCAAACATACCGGGAATGATGATAATTCCATAGATGACAAGAAATCAGTAATATTCATTCATCAATTTCAGTTGTTATCAATCAACTTTTGATTTCCATTTTCACAACTTAAAATTGTCTATCCTTAAATTTGTTGTTTCAATTTCCAGCACTCATTTTTAGGTTCTATCATGCGAGACATAAATTTCTAGTTGAAGAATTACAAGTATAAATGTCACTCACGTGTAAACTTAATGAAGAATGTACAAGTGATGTCCATGTACATGGTCGTATGGAACCAATGGAAGCAGTAGTTTATAAGAGAGTTCATTAGTTTCGGAAGAAATTGATTTTGATTTCAACAATAACATTAAGGAAACATCTAAATTACATTTTTTTTGGTAGTTATAACTCAAATTCGTACACGGATTATGTTCGAACCAAAAGCCGGGCAATGGACGGTGTGAAGTTTCAATCACTTAAACGAGGAAATTGAAGTCGGGACTCTAGGAAAAAAGGACCTCCACCCAAGGCGTGCAACAATTTGGCTAAACATTTTGTTCTGACCTATACATGTCACCAATAGTTTCAACTTTCAACGCAAGTGTCAATTTGCATGTGTGATGGTCCTACGTTTTTGACGGTGTTGCAAGAATGAAGAAGCATGCTTGCAAATGGATAAACCTATGCCAATTGTCCTTTGTCCTAATCCAGCCCAGCAGATCGCTGTCTTGTCCTAACCCATTGTTCATGTGGTTCGGGACGGATCTAGGATTGAAGAATTTTGTTTGTGGGGGCGGGGGACCAAAATAAACATAAAAAGTTTGAGTTAATATTTTAAATCAATTTTGAATGTATGGCCATTTAATTTAGTCAACTGAAATAAACTTATATATTGATATTGATGTCTAGGGATAAGTGAAACGACTGTATATTTAGTAAACATTACTCCATAACTTTGTGAGAAAAGAGTGAGCCTTTACTTAAAAATCGTCGAATATGACTCCATAGCTTTGTACAATTCTTTTGGCGGATCAAAAGAAAACATTTCCAAAATTTAGGGAATGTGATGAAAATTCAAAAAAAAAAAAAAAAAAAAAAAAAAAAAAAGGAGGGCAAGACCTGGGGCCCCCGTTTAGAAAATCAATCCTATTTCATTATTCATCTCAAGTGTGAGAGTTATCAGATAGACTTAACGCAAGTTTAATTCAGAAAATCAATCCTACGTAATTCATATTTTTTAGATTAAGTTTTATCTCACAAGATGTGATTGATTTAGTCTATAAATTGAGTCTACACCAGTATCATCCCTCGAGCGGATAACGTACAATTTCTTAGGAGTTTATGGGCACAACACACGCGTTTGATTTGTGGAGTTCTCAAGGACCATCCTGCTCATCGTTAGAGACTACCTAAGCTTCCTTTGGAAGCAAGGCCAAAGCATCAAACACAGTAGATGTCGTGCATTGTGGACGATTGGGGGTTAATGGCGTGTCTTTCTCCTCCGGATAATGACGTAAATAGTTGACCACCTTGTTTTTACCCTAAGAAAGCAAGAATCTTCATAGGTCGCACGTAAATGACAATCTTTAAGTAGATGGGAGACCCGAAAAAGAGAAAGAGACTAGGTTAATGGTGGGGTTCGTGTCGTGTTGTCATATTCATATCAGTAGTGTAGTCTGTCAACATGTTTGCGAAATATTTTTACTTATCAATTGCTCAAAATGTATAATTTGTGTTAATTTTGAATTTGAGATCACATGGGTTCCCATTAAGAAATACTGTCCCTAAACTTTGTTGGTATCCAAATCTTGCTTTAGAGGCGGCACCAAATCAAGATTGTGCTGTTAAAATATAATTTTTCTTTTTCATTTGTTAGAACTATTGTTGCTCGTTGAGATCATCTCTCTATTTTCTTTTGGCCGGTGTACCGAGAGCGTCTTGTCTTTTCTCCTCTCTAGATTATCCTGGTGCACGCCTTAAAATATGTTGGGCATAGTGCTATTTATTCATTAATTAAGGCGCCGAGTGGCTAAAAGTACAAACAATAAACAAAATGTATTAAACGATTATAATCTGTAACTAATAATGTATATAACATTTGGGATTAGCATTAGCATAACAATAAGTAATGATGATAACTAAGAGCGGAGAATATAATTAATTAGTATAGCCCAACGCACCATGACTATAAGTTCCATCGTTGACTTAAAAAACTTTTTCAATTATTTTTTATAAATGTAGGTGCATGAGTGTGAAGACTCGACTGCCTCGAGACTCATAAAATACTACGTACATTTCATGAACTAGTTAAGTTTTCCTTTGACATGTTAGGTGACCCAATCCCAAGTGCTGTTCATGCAAATTGAACAAATTTGAACGTGTGATATTCGGTTTTAGGGAGAAATCCCGGGCTCCCGAACCAACTATAACACCTTTAAAGGGTAGACTTCTGAAAGTATTTTTGCAGTGTTATGGTTCCTTGTAAAAGAATTATGATAATTCATGTGATTAAGACGAATTGAGAACGATGAATTCGCCTTTGGAGAGATCAGAGAAGCCTCCTTGAGCATATATTTGGCGTCCTACTACGTCAATTGCACCTTGTAGACTTGTTGAGAACACAGAATTATCAGCCTTTTTAGTTTTATAGGGGAGGAGTAAAATGGCTCTCATTGGTCCACTCTATTAATATATTGGAAATCAACCTCAACATATCACTTTTTTTTGTAAGCCAACGTGAATTTGGGCTCTTGGAAAATCTGTGTACCAGAGCTTTTATCATTTCAAACGGTAAAATACCGTAAGATCCTCGAGAGAGAGAGGATGAGAAAATCAATAAAAACTACATCTTTACTCAATTCACTTGACAAATATCAATAGAAAAGGTAATAATTTAATAAGGAGATCAGTCATCCTAGAAAATAATGAAAATCAACCCAAATATCTAATAATATCTTTCTAACAATATTCTCTAATATTAATAAATATACTTCAATACAAACTACTCAATGGGCGATTACCCAAGAAAGAAGAATCCTCAATGGTTCTCTCAGATTTCAAGGGAATTGTCGTTTTCCTTAGAAAATCAGAATGTGGTCCATGTGATTGCGAGTTCCATGCATGGCGTGGGATTTTGTGGTCCACCTATCATCAAGAGCAAAGCTACAGCTAACTTGATTGATAGTTTTTTTTTTTTTTTTTTTTTTTTTTTTTTTTATCGAAAACGAGCAGCTTTATAACTTAACGAAGATGACCGCCATGTGCCATAGAGTCAATACATAAAATATCCAAAAAGAGGGGGAATAGTAGTGGGCCAGCTTGGAGGAAGGCTTTCGGAGTTATGGGCTCTGGCAGTCCAATTGGCGGCCTCATTCGCTTCTCTCCTGCAATACGTAATACGCAGATTAGGGATAGCAGGGATCAACGTCGCAACCTCGTTGAGCAACGCTCGAATCTCCCATGGCGTTGAGCATAGGTTGTTCACAGCATCTACAAGAATTTGACAATCCGATTCCAAGGTAAGTGGTTGAGTTGCTTGCCCTTTCTGCAATAAGTTTCGGAGAGTGAGATTAAGGGCTTGAGTCTCCGTTTGCAGAGCCAAAGAGGCATTGACTCGGCTGGTAAATCCATCAACAATCCGACCGTAATGGTCACGGGTAATAGAAGCCACCGATCCTTCAAAAGACGCAGGGGTGAAGGCTCCGTCAATGTTAATCTTCAGGGATTGAGGATCCGGTGGATGCCTGCCAAAGCAGAGTCTGAGGAGCAAGGCCTTAACCTGTGCTACCTCCATATAAGCGATGATCAACCAAGGTGTTCGCTCGGGCCACTTGGACAACCTGTGCTGGATCCGAAGGGAGTCTGCGAAATATAAAATTGTTCCTCGCTTTCTAGATCTGCCACAAAAGATGCGCGAGGGTCGCCAAATCAAGTAAAAGAGCTCCATCTTCCAATATACTTGTTAACCACGCATCAATGCGTTGTATGTGATATGCCTCCGGTTTGATGTGAACCTATGGGTGAGACCATACCTTCCACGTCCATGGACATAGTAAAAATATGTGCTCTGTTAATTCTGGTAAATGTGCTTGGCAAAGAGGACACACTGCATCTGGAATTATATGTATGTAATATAGATTCTCTCGAGTAGGAATAGCATTGTGGCATAAAGACCACAAAAAAATACGAATCTTTGGCGATGTTTGCATTTTCCAGACCTTGCACCAAATATGTTGCGGGGTTTGGAAGGAGGATGATGCGCTACTGAGTTCATTTTGGTCGCTGTATCTCTGAGGGAGTTGTAAGAATTCTTAATTGTGTATATGCCGTTGTGAGTTCCTGTCCACATGATCTGATCTGCTGTGTATTGCGGTCAAAGCTGAATAGTAAGGATTTCATTAACTGTTTGATCATCAAAAGAATTTCGCAGCATAGTTTCATTCCATCTATTCTGGTCATGTAAGATGAAAGTTGCAACCTTTGTTGGTTCTCCCAGGGGTGCAAGACCGTCAATAGTCCCCTTAGAAAGCCATATGTCTTCGCGGATTGAGATGTTTTTCCCATCTCCAACAGACCATTGAATTTGGTTCAATATTGAGTCTCTGCCAGTCAGTAGACTCTGCCAGCCCCAAGATGGGCTTGCACCTTTATCGGCATACCGGAATTCCTTTGAATGATAGTAAAGCTTTTTAAATAGTTGACCCCATAGGGAAGTAGGGTTTTGGATGAGACACCAGGCCTGTTTACCTAGTAAGGCTTTATTGAAGGTGATGAGGTTTCAAAAGCCCATTCCACTAGTGTCCTTTCTAGTTTTAAGGGAGTCCCATCATTTCCAATGGATACCAGCCTTGTTGTTAGTATTTTGCCACCATAATTTGGCAATCTTCTACTCAATAGACTTGCATAGAGAGATAGGAATCTTAAAAATAGACATCGCATATTGAGGGATTGCTTGGACGACTGTTTTAATTAAAGTTTCCTTACCACCCTTCAAATGAACTGCTCTTTCCAGCCTTGTAGTTTCAAATTCACTCGACCTAACATCCAAGCAAACATCTCCTTTTTGGATCTTCCTCAGTCTAATGGTATGCCTAGGTACTTACCAGTCTTGGTAATCGTAGGAACCCGAAGCTCGCTGGCCAAATTTTCTTGTAGACGAGTAGGACACGCCTTGCTGAATAGAATGCCTGATTTATTTCCGTTCACAGTCTAACCAATTGACATGCAATATTAATTTATGAGGTTAGCGAGGTTATGATATTCTTGAAGTGTGCCATCTAGGAAGAATATAGCATCATCGGCAAACAGTAAGTGAGAAAGGACTGGACACCACCTATTTAAACGAATACCTTTGAGATTTCCCATTTGTAGAGCTTGATGGATAAGTACGGATAAAATATTGGCTACCAGGATGAAGAGATATGGAGATAGAGGGTCGCCCTGTCTAAGTCCTCTAGAAGGGTGAAAATAAGGGAGGTTGTCTCCATTAAATCTAACACTAAGTGAAGCAGTTGTAATGCATTGCATGATCCATTGGACCCTACTGTGTGGAAACCCAATTTGAGCATGTAGTCATGTAGAAAATCTCATTCAACCCGGTCATAGGCCTTTTGCAGATCTAACTTTTAGGACCGCCTGAAAGTGTTTCTTTCTATTTCTGACCCTAATCTGATGGAGGACCTCTTGTACAACTAATATGTTATCTTGAATCTGGTGACCACTAACAAAAGCATATTGTTCTATGGAAATCAATTGTGGTAACCAAGGTTTAAGATGATTTGCTAATACCTTTGAGATGATCTTGTACACATAGTTGTAGAGGCTGATCGGACGATAAGGTTCGAGGCATTCCGGGTTGGGTACTTTGGGTATTAAGGCGATATTTTTCTAATTTAAGACACCATAGTGAAAAAATTCTTTGACCAATCTGAGTAGATCATCTTGTAGAATATCCCAATGTTGTTGGTAGAAAAGGCCATTTAGTCCATCCGGGCCTGGCGCTTTTATGGCTCCCAATTGAAAGATTGCTTGTCGAATTTCGTCTTTAGTAACTGCTTGTGTGAGATGATTGTTTATTTCCTCAGTAACCACTTGTGGGCATTGCAGCAATAGAGGCATATAATCACGATAGCCCATAGATGTGTACAAAGTCATAAAATAATTTTGGGTCATGTCCTTGAGTCTTTTTTGTTCGCAAACCCATGTCTGATCTTCATCCTGTAGCATGCTTATTCGATTTCTCTGTCTGTGTTGAATAGTAGAGGCATGGAAGAATTTTGTGTTCTTGTCACCCCATTTTAGCTAGTTAATGCGAGATCGCAATTCTCAATATTGCTCTTCCGATTGCCATAGATGCTGGATTTCCTTTTGCAGATCAGCTACAGCTTTGTTATCATGGTTGTTATAAGGTTGGTTGATGATTTGTTGGAGTTGTTGTTTTAGATAGGTGATTTGTTGGAGACCGTTGGCAAATTTCATTTTACTCCAAGTGGTAAGGGTAGCAGAAACAGCCTTGAGTTTCACTGACATAGAAGGAGCCGACCTTGGATGGGAGAGCTAGGATTCAGCTATTATGTGGTGGCACTCTTGATCCTGTAGCCAGAACGCCTCAAAGGTAAATCTTCTTCTTCTCTTGGTATGATTGGCGTCATTTGTTAATAAAAGGGGGCTATGATCCGAGGCCAGGGTAGGTAAAGCAAAAACCTCAGGCTCTGGAAAAGTCATATGCCAATCCATTGTACAAAGAGCGCGATCCAGTTTTTCTTTTATCAACTCATCTCCCTCTCTATTGTTAACCTAGGTGTATGCACAGCCCTTGCTTTCAACTTCCATGAGTGAACAAACATCTATAAAAGTATGAAAAGATTGCAAACAATAAGGATCTGCAAGGCGTTTACCTGATTTCTCCCAATGATACAGAATTTCGTTGAAGTCACCAATACACACCCAAGGTAAAGTGTTGTAATTACTGATTTGGCACAGCTCTTCCGATATACGATGTCTTTGACTGTACACCGAAGGGGCATGAACACATGTGAGTCGCATAGGTAAGCTATTTTCATTATCCGTGTAGATCATATCCATATAGTACGCTGTTTGATTGTCAGTAGATATAGAAACCCTCTCATTCCAGAAAACCGCCAATCCTCCTGCTATTCCCATAGGATCTTCAAGTATACAGTTTGCAAAGTTCAATCTCTTTTGGATTTTTGTCAGCACTAGTTGTTGGTTCTTTGTCTGCATAAAAAAAAAACAATATGGGGCTTTTCATGAGCTACTAGGGCCCTCAAGGCTCGAATTGTCAGGGAATTGCCCAAACCCTGACAGTTCCAGCTTAGAAGCTTCATTTATGGTGGGGTGGCTTATTCGGGCTGGTCACCACAGCCCATCTATTTGGTTCTTCAACAGCAAAAATGGGAGTATCCATCAAATTCGATTCATCAAGGTTTGCTAGTCCATGAGTTTTCCGCTCATAGGAGGTCGGCAGTGAGGAGGTGCAGCTAAGGTGAGACTAGGTGGATCTGGTTGGGGTTCAATAGGTGCCTTGCCATGTTCCTTGCTTTGCTGATCAACTGGTATGATTTGGTGAGATGGCGGAGGAGTTTCCGATATGATCTCATCCACATCCTCTTCGTTGTTGTTCAACTCGTAGAAGGCCACCCAAAAGGGGCTATGTTCCTTAACTTCAACACGAAGCCATTGGCCGTAACAAAGATTGGCTCTCCTATCCATTTTTTCTTCATCATACGGAAATTTTTGACAATGCATAGCATAATGACCAATGACTCCACATGAATAGCAAAAATGGGATAGTTTTTTCATAATGGAAGTCCAACCATATATTCTTGCCTTCTAATCGAATCAACTGGCCAGGTTTTAGAGGGTCTTGAAGATTCATTTCCATTCGAGCTTGCCCCGTTCGAAGGTACCATCTCGGCCTTCCACTTTTACATCTAGCACCGTTCCCACATGTCTCACTACTTTAGTAATCATATCCGCAGTGCATCTTTCTAGAGGAAGCCCAAATATCTGAACCCAGAACACACATGTTGTGAAATCATAACAGTGGAGGAGTGTATTTGGCAACCAAGGCTTGAGAATTACTAAATAATGTGAGAACAGCCAAGGTCCGTTTTCTAATACTCGCTGCTTGTCAACTTCTTTTGTAAATTTAGCAACATATAACCTCACTTCAGGTTGGGAAATATCAACATTTTTAGTACGCGAGGCTCGTTTCATGGTGTTCTGGAAAGCCGGGAAATTAATGGAGGGTTAAATAGGATTGTGCCTACCAGTGTAAGTTTGCATTATTCTAACTTGTCTGTCGGGGCAGCCTCATCATAGACTTCGATTTGATGTTCAGGCCAGAGGCGACCCAATCGCTGGCAAAGAGCTGCCAGATGAGCGTCTTCATTCAGGTTAGTGTGCTCCATTGGTAGTCCGTCAAAACAGGGTTGCATTAAGTTGGATAAATTGGGTTGGTTTGAAAGGCCATAGGTTTGGGATAAAAGGGTGTTGATGGAATCTTGTGTTCAACAATCAGACCATTGTGCGATGTTTCAAATGGGCAAGATGGATAGAGGGGATGTTGTGGACAGAGTATTTGATGCATGTAGAACTGAAGAGTAGAAGACAAGGGTTATCCAGAGGTGAATCTTCTCCATCGCACGAGGATAGACAAGGGCAACAAAGAGAGGACAATTGCAAGAAGAAGGAAAGAAAACTGTGTGGAAGGGGCGGAGGTCAATTGCGGTTAGAGATGGGGAGCGTGGTGAGATGATGAATGCGAGTGGGAATGGGTTGCACAGTAAGAAAAGAGATACGAGTGGGTCGAAATTCAAGAGCCATGGCTTGGAAGAGAGGTTACAGCATGAAAGCTCGCAAGGCAAGTTAACATGGAAAGGAAGACAAGGTAAGAGGAATGAAGAAGAAGTCAGAGATTATGGTTTAGAGATTAAACTACCATGGCAGTAGAGACAGCTCTGCAAAACGAGAGAATTTGGGAAACTGATGGGCCTCGTTTGAAGGCCGAGATTTAGGGACAGATTTCGGCTGATAGTTTACGTACTTCCAAAGTTCAAGCTTTTCCATTGATCTGATATCAGATTTTGAGAGGGATAGGTCATGAAAGTGGATGATTAATCTTGAGAAGGCATTGTGACTCTTGCTTGTGGCTGGCGAGGGCATGTAAGCCTCTACCAAGATTAAGCGAGGATCATTGGCCTAGGGTTAGAAAAATAAAATTAAAAAAAAAAAATATTAAAAAAAAAATATTAAAATATTGTCTATGTCAATGCTACCGTGCCACATAAGTCGATCAATATTTGTGTTAGCAGTTTCTGACCAAAATTGTCGAAATTGTCAAAACCTCCTGGCTCTCTTCCTCCCCATATTAGAATGTCAAATTGTCTTCACCAACTCTATTAATGTACTTGGAGTAGTTTGTTTCTATGTTATGTCTCCAACTCATTGGTAGATGAAGATCAATACCTAGTAGAAGGCCGTGGAGTGTTCTTCCTCTTACAAAACAAAGACCATATAGGTTTTTCGAGCATGGCTGGATGAGGGTGGCATCCGTCTGTTGGGTGGAACTCGTTAAATCCGTTCAATTGGTGTATGCAGCTACATATTCCGAAATCAATTCATTAATATCCGAATCATTTGGACCTTCTCACCTAGTCCCAATCGAGCTCCCTTGAACCTCGGATCCAAGAGTGTGGATACCTAAAAAGCAGGCCAAATTGAAGAAGTTTGCCTTCATGGCCAATACTGTTTCATTGAAGAATTGTCACCCTCCTTATTTGCCAATTTAATTGATATCATGTGTGAAAAGTGAATTGGTTGCTTGATAGATAACTGACAATTTAATAGATAAACTTGATTGATAATTTAAGCACTTTCAAAGTTTCAATCTTTCTATTGATCCAAAATTAGATTTTGAGAGGGATAGATCACGAAAATGGATGTTTAATCTTGAGAGGGTGTAGCAACCCTTGCTTTAGCCAACGAGGGCTGTAATGCCCTTGCCTAGCTTGGCCAAGGTAAGGGTAGGATGCCCTCGCCTAGATCTAGTGAGAACGCAAAGGCCTTTGCCTAGACCAAGTGAGGATCACCGGCCTAGGGTTAGAAAATTAAAAGAAAAGAAAAGAAAATAAAAAATTCAAAAATATTAAAATATTATTAACAATTATCTATGTCCAATGCTACTATACCACATGGGTCGGTCGGTGTTCTTTAGTTTTGACCAAAATTTGAGATTAAATTGCCAAAAAAATGTTCGGTATTTAATTAGTAATTAAGTTTAGGGTTTTTTTTTGGATAATTTTCCATAAATTTTACTTAACGTTTTTTGCGGAAATAACATAGGATTGGTGGTAGCATCCTAGTTATCTCTATCCAGTCGAAGTGTTTTAAGGAGTTGTGGCCCGGTGGATTTGGAGCAGGGCTAGTTAGAAATGATTTAGTCTATCCATAAACTATTCTAGTGGACTTCCCATCAGCCGTCTCGAGACATGACAAATCATCGTTCGCCCGCGTTCTCATGACTACCGTCCATCGCGGATTTCCCCTGCACCAGAATCCCCACATGTCACGAACTTATTTGTTAAGGCCTCACATCGCGAGTACCCCATTAGTCTGTTCATTTCATTTCGGGTACTTGTAGCACTCCTTGGATTTAATTTAATTTAGTAGCGCTGGTAGAAGCGTCCACTGGGCCGCGTCGGCCTATACCCTTCATCTGAATAAAAATTAATTTAATTTTTTTAATGAATTATTTTTTCAAGTTTTAATAATAAAAGAAACAGTTGAGGAAAAAAAACCGAAAAAAAAAACTCATTCAATTAAATCAATATATCGATGCAAGTGCATCTTGAATAATTTGCAAAGAAAAATTATACATAATGATGCTCTGATAACAATTACGCAAAAATGACATCAAAGAGAATGTCTAATAAATTCATGTCTTCGACACCGTATCCCTCACAATGGTCCGAATGATAGAATATCATCATTGCCCTCTTGTTTATGTTGGACACAGGTCTTCTCGAGTCAATTATTGTTGAAACCAATCATTAAATGTCACAACCCTTTCTGAATTTTTCATAAACAGGCTATACACATTTTCTTTGGTCTATGTGGAAAATAGACTTTGATGGTACCACACTTGCCAATTGGGTCAATAAGTCATGGGGCATTGTGGAAAGAATCAGAAAACTAGTGGCTCTCTTCTTCCCCCATATGAGAATGTCGAATTGTCTTCGCCGACTCTATTAATGTACTGAGTAGTTTGTTTCTATGTTATGTCTCCAACTCATTGGTAGATGAAGGCCAATACCTAGTGGAAGGCTGTGGAGTGTTCTTCCTCTTACAAAACAAAAATTATATAGGTTTTTGGGCATGGCTTGATGAGGGTGCATCTGTCTGTTGGGTGGAACTTGTTAAATCTGTTCGATTGGTGTATGCAGCTGCATATTCCGAAATCAATTCATCAATATCGACCCATTTAGACCACCTCACCTAGTCCCAGTTGAGCCACTTGAACCTCGGATCCAAGAGTGTGGATACCTAAAAAGTAGGCCAATATCCTTGTAATATTTGAAGAATTTTGCCTCCATGGCCAATACTGTTTCGTTGAAGAATTAATCACCCTCCTTATCTGCCAATTTAATACATATCATGTGTGAAACTGAATGGGTTGGTTGCTTGATGAGTAACTGCTGGAGCTCAAATCATCTGTAGTATCACTAAAAGCTGAATGGGTTGGTTCTTGATGAATAACTGCTGTATGCAAGCTCCTGCTGATTCCTTTCCTCCTTAGGTGGCTCTACCTGCTTGACGATTCGCCTTTTAATTTGCTACCACATAACATAAATAGCTTTCTTGACCCCATTGGCATCGATCTTGAGTCGGAATGTCTTCTAGACCTTGGACATTTTTCTCCACGAAACTCGATGCAACAGTTGCTTGGGGGTTTTCTTCAAGGGTAGGGGCATGTCCAAAGAAGCGTCTTGGTGGGAGTAGCTTCCAGTGTTCACCCTTGCAAATCCACCGAATCCTCAGGTTGTTGTGTCTTGTTGTTGTTGTTGGATTCAACTTGTTACAAGGAAAAAGCTGACACACACACACACACACACACACACACACACACACATATATATATATATATATATATATATAGTCATTGCAAAATTCACTAAACGAGTCTCATGTCAAGTGCACAATAAAGTACATATTAAATTGAGATGATTGGGTATGGATTGTTATTGATGTTGTTTTGCATTGTCACACGATTAACTTGTAGTAAGAAGGAAAGAATTAAATGAAATTGACAGACGATTTTAGAGAATTAGAACGTTTGAAAGTGGTGTGTGAGTGATGACTGAAAAATATTGAAAAATGAGAGGAATTGAACCAATTTATAAAGATTTCTTTCTTTTTTTTTCCTAGCCCAACGGTCATTTTTCTATATAAAGTTAGGGCCCAACGACCTGCCGGCAGTCAGTCGTTGGGCCGGATTGGGTCACTAATTCAGTGATTGATTTAAAGCGAGCCCAACCATTATGGCCCAATTCTAATATATAACAATGTTATTTTCTTGCCATGGAAAAAGCTTAATGAGTTAAGCATTTATAAAGTTGGATGATTAGTTGGAGAACACCATAAGTATCTTTTGCCTTTTCTTCCAACTCGCGTACATTCACATTTATTCAATTCAAAGCACCTTGTATGTAATTGCCTACATTTTGCATATGATTCTTTACTTATTTAAAAAAAATTAAAATAATTGTAATTCATTGTTTTCAAAGTTCGAAAAGTGAAAAATGAAGTAGAAGTTCGTCAACCAACCCCAAAAGGCCTCGGTTCCAAACCAGAGGCCCACTGGGCTATTGACTCAATGAAGCGTCGAGGTGAAAAAAAAAAAATATAATGACAATTTAAAACAACAAAAATTGCGGGGGAAAAAAACAATTGGGCTCAAACATGGGCCAAGAACATCTGCCATGTTTCGGCTTCGTGACTTTGCATTAGGCAAGGGACTATGCCTCCAAGAATTCGCTTGATGCAAATATTGCGTGGTAACTAATATAAAGTATACTTTAGAAAGCAACTTGGAAAATTAGAAGTAAAACAAAAGATTAAAAGAATGAGAGAGCAAACAGATATTGAAGTTGCACACATGATTTTCGCCGACATGAACGTTGCAACCTCAAGCAGATGCCACGCCCGGGTCATGCAACCTCATGCAAGGCGCTGCTGCCGCAAGATGGTGGCCAAGGACCAGGCCAGCTCTCGCAGGTGTGAGACCGCTCAGCCAGATCGCGAATGCACACGTCTTGCAGGTGTCGAATCATTGAATCTGACCTGCGCGACCCTTGGCAAACCTTTGCTGGCGTTGTGCATGCCTCAGCGAAGCTTCCCGACGTCTAATGACTATCGGCGAAGCTTATCGATGTCGCACGACCCTCAGCAAAGCTTGTCAATGTCTCCTAACCCTCGGCGAAGCTTCACAACCATGATCGACCATGGATTCTCTCTTTCTCTGTCCAAGGTTGAGGGGTAAAACAGAAATGCTAATATATCGCTGAGGGCAAGATTGGAAGAAGAAAACTTCATCGAACCCCTTAAGTTGCATTCCAAAATGCTAAAATACAAAGAAAAGGAGCTAGCCTGGAGCTCTGAGTATTTTCAAAATAAAATTTTGCACCAAAATCTTCAAAACTGGGTTATCATACATCAAAACTTTGGCTCAAGTCAAAGCTGCTTTATAATGCTCCTCGAACGTAGCCTTAGAGACTCAACGCATACCTCATTACTGACAAGTAGAATGGATCATTTTCATGAGACATTGTGCTACTTTTGATTGTCCAGATTTGGATTGGGATATGATAGGATAAGATTGGATTAGAAATCCACAAATATCCTGAGTTATAGAAAATCTCACTGTATGTTTAATAAAATCTAAGATAAGATTAGATATATTTGAACTTGCCCAGATAATCTCCCGCAATATTCATATCTCATCGCTTAAGCTCCTTCACCAACATCTCGAGCCCGCTCTTTTCAACGCCCCCGGTTCATCTCCTTCATCACTAGTTTTGCCAGATACATGGCCATCTCCACCTTAGTTCTCACTCAGCTTCACTGTATCAAAGGCGATTCGAACACTAGTTCTCGCTCAACTTCTCTTTTTCACCTCAATTTTCAAAGCACGATCGGCTGAATAGCGATGATGACTTGATAGTGGTCAAAGACGATGACAATTGCATGGTGTTTGAAAGTGATGATAATCTGCTATCGTGGAGGTGCGCGGTGGCCGGTAAAACCAGCTAAGTCACTCTATCATCCCATCATTGGAAGAAAATTGTTAAGTTATTTTTAAGTATATTTCATCCAATCCAAATTTATCCTACCCAAGTATGTTCGGTCCAAAGAACGTGGCCAAATATTGGATAAGATATTTTGTTATCTTATTCATATTCAAATCCAGACTACGTGACCAAAAACTAGATTCAATGTTTAGTTATTTTATTCATTAGATCAAATATTTTGTTATTTTATTTATACTCAAATCCAGGCTATCAAATATAATTTTAGAGTTTTTGACACGATGTGTGCAAGTAATTAATCGAACGCTCGATAAGGGACTCATAGTTGACATAATCTAAAAAGAAATCAGTTGACCTCGTTAAGTCAACATAGATTCGTCCAAACATTATTGTAAAGACAAGAGTGTGGGATTTATCAAGAAATGGGAAAGTGACCTTTTCTTTTTTGGTCGAATGGGAAAGAGATTTTGTGAAGACATAAGTCTGACGACTTTTTTGCTTTCCTCATTTTTGCTATGAGGAATCCGGTGAATTTCCTGAAAATTAGATGCTTTTTCTTTTTAAAGAAAACCATAATCGTCCGAGCTTTCCGATAAATCTAGATTTATTATATAGTGATTAATAATGATACATAATATATATATATATATATATATATATATATAACAATGGATGTATATATAACACTAACAATTAGGATAATTGACAAAAAGTCTAAATTTATTATATCTCAATTTAGTTTTTATTTTGCTAATTTAGTCATGAACATTTTGAAGATTTGTCAATGTAGTATTTTCAATCAAATTTGGCATTAAAATTATTGACAAAACATTGATTATTCTACATTACACAACTGCCGTTGATATTTACATCTTTTAATTTATTTAATTTTTTTGCTAAATTTGGCAAGGGCCTTGCTAGCCAACCCTTGCCAACCACTACGCAAGAGGCGCTAAGCCCTCACCACTCACTAGGCAAGGGTACCAAAATTGGCCTAAGAGGCTACATCAATTTATGTCTAAATTCGCCAAAGCTGAAGCACCTTTGGAAATTTACCACCCTAAATTCTCACAAGTTTCAAATTTACATTAAATAATTGAAATTCACCTAAAACCTAAATATAGGCATAAACACTAAGCCATGTTCCTCAATAGTCATGCCTGAGTAATGGCTTGCACAACCAAAGGTGCTTCGGCTTGAGTCCACTGCGTATAGGCCCAAATCACAAGATCTTAGTGCGTAGTACTTGGCTCCTATGCCTAAGTCACAATGCCTGAGTCCAAGTCCATATAGGTTGGGCCTAGACTTTAGTACTCATGCTTGAGTCTCTAGCAACCAAGCTCAAGTACTTGGCTCCCATAACCAAGTTACGGCACCCAAACTAGGGCCTATTGAGGCTAGGCTCGTGTCTCTTAAGATCGAGCTCAAGATCTCGATGGCATTAGATGGCATTAGCTGATTGGCTTCCGTGCCCAAGTCACCGGCGGCAAATACCAAATTCTTGGGCCCAACTTGGTTACTTAGCAATCGAGCCTAAATCTACAAAGGCTAGGCTTAGGTCCCTTGAGGTTGGGCCTAAGACCCCGGTGGACATGTTTGGGTGCCTAGGTACCTAGGTCTTGTGCCCAAGTCAATAGCACCCAAGTTCAAATCCATCATGGTTGGCCCAGGGTCCATAGAGGTTGGACCCAGGTCTTTTAGCACCAAGCTTAGGACCTTGGTGCCTATGCCCAAGTTCTAGCTGGCCATGTTTGTGTATTTGGCTCTCATACCCAAGTCACTAGCATTCAAGCTAGGTTCATTGAGGCTAGCCCAAGTATATTAAGGTCTTGCCCAAGTCAACAAAAACATGGACCAAGTCCCTTGAGGTCGGGCCAAAAACCTCGGTGCCTAGATATCCGGCTCCTAAGCCCAAGTCATTAGCCCTAATGCTTAGGTTCGGGTCATTGGCAACCATGATGGAGTACTAGGTCTTTGTGCCCGAGTCATAGGTGCTCAAATGAGGTTCCATCAAGGCAGAGCTCGAGTCCATAAAGGCTAGGTTTTGTTTAAGAGAGCGAGGTAATTGCTCATCACTTGGGCAAGACCCACCACTCTTTGCCTTGCTGCCACCTTCACACCTTCACACCTCTGTCCATAACCTGACCATTGGACTCATTGATACAAGTGTTCCTGTCCATTAGCTTTATGCTTTCCGATATCTCCACGTTGCTATGCCACTTCAAGCCCTAGCCCATGAATTGATCTAAGCACTCAAGCTCTCTCACCAATTTAGTGGGTTAATTTCATGGAGTCACTCATTTTTTAAATGCAATAATTTAATAAGAAAAATTGTTAAAAATTGTATCACAAGCAATAAGTCAGGTAAGTGAAAGTGAGTTAATATGAATAAAGCCAATCAGGGGGGATATTTTCAATCCGAATCACTCATTTGATGGCCTAATAAGTGGTAAAGTCCCTTTCGAAATTGTCCGTCGTCACGTAGTGAGGCGGTCAACACAAAACGGAGCTGCAATTATAAAGAAAATGGACTTTTCTGTGCAAATGCTAGAAGAGAAATAAATGTAACCAACTGCAGATGGGGACCGTCATATAGATGACTTTCCAGATACAGGGAGTGCTAAAAGCACATGCAATTATCTGGCTCGCGCGTTGGAAACTCATGGGTCAATAAAGTGCAAAGCCCAACCAATTAAGGCATTTATGGAGATCACGGTTGTCATTGACCTTTGGCACCACCGTCTCGGGTGAGCGTAAATGATGGTACGGCACTGGAGAGTCAATTTACAATTTCAATTTTCAAGGACAATATCATATATGTG
The DNA here is from genome assembly GCF_016545825.1 of Eucalyptus grandis. Taxonomy (NCBI): domain Eukaryota; kingdom Viridiplantae; phylum Streptophyta; class Magnoliopsida; order Myrtales; family Myrtaceae; genus Eucalyptus; species Eucalyptus grandis. Next base: position 8,153,226 of record NC_052615.1, read on the forward strand.
TCTATATATATGTACAAATAGGTCATGCTTAAATTACTTAATGAGCACATGGATCTTGATATTTATGATAATCCACATCTCAATGCCACCACTTTTTGACACAGACTCAAACGCCAATGTCAATATAGTTGAAAAAAATTAAAGACAAAGATATTCTTTTGGTAAAATTCTGTAAAACAAGTGGCCGTCCATCCAGACCTTTAAGCCAACTAAATATGGCATATTTGAGTTTCTCACTAAAGTGAAAATTAAAATTTTAATTTACTAGAATGACAAAATAATGGGATGAATTTTGAGTGCTTCATAAATTAGAAAAGCCTAAATTCAATCTATAAACATTAAAAAAAAAAAAACCCTAAAAGTCAAGCGAAAAGAGCCGCTAAATACCTACTACATTGGTAGATTGTCTATGGACATTGAAAGATGTGGTCCTGAACTAGCATCTAAATACCAAAATCCATAAGTTATCCCAAACACAAGTAAAATTTAAAATGATCAGATGAAATATACTTAACGCCTATCTCATATAGTAAAATATAGGGATATTAATGTCGATGATCCACTAAAATGTCCTCACTGTTGTCATAGCTCAATAATTTCAAGTATAGTCTGTAAATTAGTCTTTCAGAATTATGTCTAATGCAAACTTTTCATTATTTTCTATGCTGGTGAGGGATATGAGGCGAGCCGACAGCAATGTGGTTGAGTACAGAGGAGAGAGGGCAATACATTTTCGCTTCCGTATTTAACACGCCTCTTGTCCATCACTCCTCTTCACCGAAATATCACGATTATGTTACGGACGTCAGAACCGACCGAACTGAGTTTTCATGCCTTTTTGGTTAAGTTCGGATTTTAATTCGAATAATGAAAAAATAACTATCATTTTATTCCAATTCGAATAGTTTCAATTAGTTTTGATTAACTTAACCGAATTGAAAATCGTCATCTTTCTTAATATTACAATTTATATAGTATATCTCATATGTCACAAAATCACTTCTTAATATTATAAAGTAGAAAATCAAAAAACCGAGCCAATTTGGTACAAAGCTAATGGATGCTCAAACGATTCGGAAACCAAATCTAACCGTTACACCCGTGTTAGGATACTTGTATGAGTTGTGTTAAAAATCTCATGTCAAAGAATTGATATATAATAATTGGCCTTAACTCATTGACTTAAACTTTTTAAGTGAAGGTAAGTCCAATTAGATATGTTAACAAGCTTAGACTTTGGCTTCCTCTTGGCGATCTCCCCAATAAAAGGTATCGAACTTCTATTACATGCTCCTAACAAATGATATCAAAGTCGATGGTTGATTGATAGCCCATTTCTAATGTGTATCGGTGTTTGATGAATATCTCAAAAAATGAATCCAGTGACCATTCCGAAGCCAATGATTGATTGGTAGCCCATTCCTATTGTATATCAATGTTTGATGAATATCTCAAGAAATGAATTTGGTGACCATTTTGAGCAGGTGGATGTTATGTAGAGAATACCTTAATTGACAAATAGTATTAGAGCTGATTGTCGATTGGTAACCCATTTTCAATGTATATCAATGTTTGATGAATATCTCAAGAAAGGTATCTAGTGACAATTCTGAGTAGGAAGGATACATGAATTGAGAGGGAAGCAAACCTAACATTAGAGTTCACACATAAGATGGAGATTGTTAAAATACATATATGAGTTGTGTTGAGAAGTTCTATATTAAAGAACTAGTATGGTGTTAAATAGTTAATATATTTGAATTGGTTCATAATTCATTGGTTTAAGCCTTTTCAGTGAAGGTGAATCCAACTGCATATGTTAATAGGCTTAAACATAAGCTCCATCTTGATGATTTCCTTGATAGAAAGTCGGACTTTTGTATCACACTGCTAACCATACCTAGATTTTGACGATCTCCTTGACAGTAGGTATTGAATTTCTACTTCACGTTGCTAACAACTCCTAGACTATTTCCTTGACACGTCTAATCAAGTATTCTGGCTAAATGCGCGTTGAATGACAACGACTGCACTTAAGACAAGAAGGAGAGGTGACCTCATCAGCATGTCAAGAGATGGAAGCTGTCACGTGACATACTTTCTCCTTGTGAGCCACCAAACAAAGTGCAGATCAATCGCTCGACTAATCCCCGAGCTTCCGACATGCAGCCGAATCATATCTAGCCCACCTAACGTAAAGAGGATCACATCAATTCCCATCCCAAAAGCAGCTGATCCCACCACTGTGCAGTGTTAAATCGACGTTTGAACCGGTCGTTATATGGAAAAGATCAACACCGTCCTGCACTGCATATCCGCGTGAAATTAAATGCAATGCAAGCCAGCTCTTCAACTGCACAAACTTACTGGTTCCCGCTCGCGACCCGTTTCTTGATCCTATATAAACTTCACCATCACCTTGCAAATCTCTCACAAGCCTTCAGCATACTTGCTCAAGCTCATCTCCAAAAGTAGTGCATCTTAGCTAGGTCAAAGTGATGGAGAGCGGCAAGGCCATTCAAGCTTTGATGGGTTTGGCTGTGGTGCTGGTGCTGAGTGCTGGAAATTGTGGGGTGGAGGCACAAGCACAGCCTCAAGTCCCGTGTTTCTTCATACTTGGGGATTCGCTGCTGGACAATGGCAACAACAACGGGCTCGCGGCTTCATTGGCGAAGGCCAATTATAGGCCTTATGGGATCGACTTCTCTGCTGGCCCGACCGGGAGGTTCTCCAACGGGAAAACCGCCGGCGATGTGATCTGTAAGCTCCTTTTTATTCATATGATATTGCATGGTGATGCTAGGTGATTGTAAAGTGCAATGATGAAGCAAGAGATTGTCGCGTGTTCCTCGTCCCGCAGCTCAGCTTTTGGGCTTCAGCAACTACATCCCTCCATACGCGACGACCAGGGGCAATGCCCTTCTCAAAGGAGTGAACTACGCATCTGCAGCTGCAGGAATCAGAGAAGAAACCGGACGTCAACTGGTAATTGCTATGAAACTCTTTTCGAGAGCGGATTCATTGACACCGCTCACCATCGTGTTCTGAATTTTTTGGCTCAGGGAGGTAGGATTACCTTCTCGAGGCAGGTGCAGAACTACCAAAGCACGGTGTCGCAGCTGGTAAGCATCCTCGGAGGCAACAGCACGGCGGCAGATTATCTGAGCAAATGCATATTCGTGGTGGGCATGGGAAGCAACGACTACCTCAACAACTACTACATGCCCCAGTTCTACACGAGCAGCCAGCAGTACTCGCCGGAGCAGTGGGCCGACATCCTCATTCAACAGTATGTCCAACAGCTAAGGGTGGGTTATTTTCCTTAGTTCAGACGCTTCTCTGCATCTAGATCTTCCTGGCTATAACCAAATTTTTGTTGTGGTTGTAGATTATGTACAACAACGGCGCAAGAAAGGTGGCTCTGATTGGGCTAGGCCAGATTGGCTGCAGCCCGAGCGAGCTGGCTCGGAACGGTTCAGATAATTCGACCTGCGTTCAGAAAATCAACGACGCCTGCCAGATATTCAATAACAAGCTCAAGCCCGTCGTCGATGACTTCAACAAGAACTACGCAAACGCGAAGTTCACCTACATCAACACTTACAATATCTTCCAAGACTTGCTCACCAAGCCCTCCTCTTTCGGTGGGTACTTTTTGGGCCCATGTTCTGTCTCAATCGCTTTTGATTAAGCGAGTTTATCCAGGCCGCCGCTGATTAGACATGACCGAAGCTCGGAGATCAAGAGATTTTGAATAATACGTGATCGTACCTTAAGTACATCTAGCAAATTATGAATTTGAACGAACTGCTTTGCCTGATTTGAGGAAAATTAAATTATCAGCGATGGTAATTTTTGTTGTCGTGACTTTTTCAGGCTTTAGGGTCATCAATTCCGGGTGCTGTGGAGTAGGCAGGAACAATGGCCAGATCACATGCCTCCCTCTCCAGAATCCGTGCCCAAATAGAAAGGAATACCTCTTCTGGGATGCTTTCCACCCGACCGAGGCTGCAAACACCGTCGTCGGGCAGAGATCCTACATGGCCCAGTCCAGCGCTGACGCTTACCCCTCTGACATCCGCCGCCTCGCGACGCTCTGAAAATCCCGAATATATTCATCAGTTCCATATGCATTTTGAAGGCGGTTTCAAATTAATTCTAATTTAGCTGAAATGGTTGTCGAGGTTTTATTCTTGAACTTCTTTTTCTTTACCGGCATAATCGATAATTGCAACGATAAAGAAGGCGAATTTCCCTTTGCATGTCGTTTTATTGAATGTAATGTGTTTCAAGAGTGAAAATGTATGGGGTGATGCAATTAAGTTACGGTACTTGCTTACTTTGCTCACAATTTGATTCTGTAATTTGATGCACTTAATGCACTGTGGTGGTTGAGCTCTTACGTTTGATGTCGCTTTCATGCCGCATTGAGACAGTGCTTTTGTGATGCCCTAGGCACACCACCCTACTAAGGCGATCTTAATAACCATTATTTCTTCTTTAGAGCGGCAACATATATAATATGAATTATGCAAAATAGGCACAATCAAAACATAACAGGTCAAGGTCGATTTTCATTTCATTGGCTTACTTTATTTAATTACATGGGCGAACGCTACCAAAGGAATCATTAGTCCTAATCTTGGGCTTATCCAAAAAGAAGTCTACTCGCCCACAAGTGACACACGTACATGCCATTCCTTCCACACGCCCAACCTTGCGACCAAAACCAAAAAGTGAGTGTAAGCAAAATACATCACCACAAGAATCAACCCACCTACAAGTCTACTGTCCCACGTCACTCCCATCCATCTCTATCCCATTCCTTGTCGGGATCACTGAACTCCGAAGGTCCGCTACTGCTGCCGTCGCCGTCCATGCTACTGGTGTCACTGTCATCCTAAAAACGGAGAAGTCCCTTCAACTCATCTCCTTCTCGAATGAACCAAGCGACTAAGTGGATACGATATCACGTGAGTGCGCTTTATATCTACCCAGACAATACAATTCTGACGTACATGTATGCGCTTAGGCCTTGGAAACATAACATCCTCTGACATGCGCTCAAAATAGTACGGCTATCATAATAAGCTGGCGGAGATACATCCATTTTTCTAAATATTTAAAAAATTATTGTTACAAAAAACAAGTGATCAAATAATAATAAAGACAAAAGAATAAAATAAACCGAATATCAAATTTACGTGATTCGATTATAAAAACCTATGTTCACGGGGAGAATAGCGACGTATTTCGCTATAAATTAAACCATACAAGGAGATTACACTCGAGTTATTCAAATACTCTTTTGGTGTTTCCCAAACTCCAATTACATCTAATAACGCACGTAGTGTTTAGCATCAAAATTCCTTACGAAATAATCTCTCAGTCTTACGAACGAATTACACGCAAATCTTATCGCAAAATTTACTTAGCTACAAACACTAATTTTTTCTTGGATGTAATTGCACGAACAAAAAATTGGCCAAGCACTCGCTAGAATAATGGCACTTCAACAAACTTTGACAACGGCAAGCTCTACTGCGACAGACGAACAGTTCATATAAATATGTGCATGTATCTCATTCTCAACAAAAGGCACGCTCGTTGACTGACTCCTACATAGAAAAGAATTCAATGCAATCCAAGGTAAATTTGGTCAACAAAGTCAACAGACAACAACTATCTCTTCATCGATTTGATAGAAGAAAATCCAAAGTCTAATTCTCTTTTTGAATCCTTATTGGCCATAATAATTAGGAAATCATTATCGATAATTTCTTTTTACTCTTTCTTCCATCACTAACTCTAATTCGCCAAAAGAAGTTAACTTTGTTCGATTTCAGATTTCCGCAAAATATCTAATTTGAAATATTCAAACTTTCGCATTGGGCTCAAACTCGAGACATATTTTAACAATTATAATACAATAGGAGTAAGGCATAGCTTAGGAAAAGATGAGACAAATTCATAAATTAGTCGATCTAAACACTCTTGATTCCTAGGACTCACCTATAGTGAACATATAATGCAAATGACAAAGTATTTAGTACCCTTAATGTACTCGCAAGCTTGTGCAACACACAAAATGCAATCGCACTCAGCATATGTTCCATTTCAAACATGCCACATCATTTGATCCACCCTTATCTCGTGGTTTCAACTAATGGCAAGTTAGTACCATGCAAGTCACTTTCAACCTAACACTTAACTAGACTTCTAGGGAACCGTATTCCCCCCCAAAGTATTTCACTCTAGGGCATCTAGGGAACACATAGCATCCTAGAAATCCTTCCTGACATCCATTCCAAGCTATCATTGGGGATTTTTGCCATAAAGTCCCCGAGTACCACATCAAGAACCCAATCACACATTGTCGTCGGTTGCCATTTGTAGCCTCATACTCATCCACCATCACATACAACATGCACATGATATGACATTTAATTCTATCAATTTCATGCATAGGCTATATCATGCAACCATTACAATAGATTGATATATCAAGCATAACTAAATAGTTGGTAATTACAAATCCTGCTATTATAATTACTAATTTGAAATCATCATCAAATGACATCATATTACAGTGAATCATATCTTGTCGAAAAGCTCGAAGTGTTTGATTATCTCTCTAGAAGACATCATTTCAAGATTCTCACATTTTCCCTTCATAAAAGGTTCATTTTTCAAGCTTTGGCCATTTGTGCGTTCTCACTATACTGTTCACTATCCTCTCTACAACCTGCGATTCTGGTCCTGTTCATCCTATCTGGTGCACTGCCCCTCTCGGTGGATTCAGCCACTCGTTTAGGCCAAGATTTGGAGGGTTGGGTCATCTGACCTCCCTCATTCCTCCCACCAAGCCTTTTCTCTTGTGTTAGGCTGCGAGTCTGGATCTAGTTCGAGCTAGGGCTCGGTCTTGTTCCAGCAGTTACCGTATGGTGAGTTGCTCGACTTGGGACCTAGTGCTAGTCATTTGGGCTATGCTTTGGAGGATAGGCTTGCATGTGCTCCCTCTTCTTCCTCTTCGAGCCGCCTCTCTTGAGTTGGGCTACTCTTTATTTGCTCCTCTCTAGATTGGCTTCGAAGCCTTGCTCATCCCGTCTGCTTAAGCTAGGCGAATTGGCTACTCGACAACCCTCACTGGTGGAAATCTCTCTCCCTGCCTCTCTTTACTCAACCTACCGAAGGAGTACCTGGTATGTTCCTCAACTTGTTATGGTGTTTCTAGGGTGGGCTTGAGGGCTATGTTTAGGACTGTGTGATGATCATCTACCACATTATGGCTGCCTCTACTTCTGATGAGGGTGGTCCTATAAGTGAGGCCCAGCTTGGAGTTGGTAGACTTAAGGGGTGTAGCCCCAACCCCCATATCCTCGCTGTACCTGCCTCTGTGCTCATGAATCAGGCTAGCTCTTCTGATGCGGCCACTGCTTCATTGGTGGAAAACCAGCAAATGCCTCCTAAGGATCTAGCCTGAGTGGCCCGCTCTCGAGGCTGCAGCTATGTGTTGGAGAAATCTTCTTGAAGTGTTTTGAAGCTGACAAAATGTTTCCATCAGTCTAGTCTGAAGGCTTGCAGACTCTGCTGTTTAAAGTCTGAAGACCTCCGGACAGCCAAACTCAAGACTCAAAGTCTATCCTCATTGACAGTCTCTAATCCGTTGAAGAAAGGTTATCCAGAATTGGATGTTTCGTCAATGGTTTAACCTTATCAACTGGAGAAGATCTCATGGCTGGAGAAGACGTATCGGAATCCTTTGATTGAACGAGATTAATTCTATGATTGAAGATTCGATGATTGCCTAAATATTCTTGGAAGGTTCTACTTATGGAAACCGAGATCCTGATTGTATGGGCGAACATGATTGATGGGCTATCGACACGTTCCTTTAATAGCTTGAACAATCTTCCTAGTTGATTCCGTCCAACGGGTAGATTGGAGGAATTCTTTTGGTAAGTGCCAACGGGTATGATGGCATAAATGAGTATATAAGGAAGACAGTATTAGTTGTTGAGGTGTGCGCGATAGAAGAATTCCAAAGTCTTAAGCTCCTTTTTGTTTAGACAATCACTTTGAGCGAATACTTGTATACAAAAGAGAGTCTATATTTGTGAGAAACCTTGAGGAGGTGTGGTAGAACATCTACACTATGGAATCAAGGCAAAGCTGTGCTGTAACATCTCTTTTGATCATAGTGAAATCCAGCCTGTGGGCTGTCAGTGCGGAAGAGTTGACGTAGGCTTGGAATAAGCCGAACCACTATAAACCCTGTGTTCAATTGTCTCTTCCTTACTCTCTTTACTTTGATCGTACTTCATTTTCGCTAATCATAGTAAACTTTCTTTCTATCATTTACCAAGAATCGCTTCTATATCTCGATAAATTGTTTGTGCACCTATTCACCCCCCTCTAGGTGATTATACTAGCTATCTCAATTGGTATCAGAGCTCGTGTGCTCACTTTGTTTAAAGTGTTTTACTTCAGAGTAAAAGATTCATGGCTAGTATGTTGGCTCCAGGGCTGGTAGAAGGGCAAAGCAACACGAGACCGCCTTACTTTGATGGAAATGACTACAACATATGGAAAAACAAGATGAAGGCGTTCTTAAGATCAAAGGATCCTTTGGAATGGGACGTTGTAGAAAAAGGAATCGTTCCCAAATCTGCTCCTGTCTCAGAAAGAGGAAAAGACTTTGTTGAGTCTAGCGAAATGACTCAGGAAGAGATAATCAAGAGACAAGCTCTTGATGCAAAATCAATTTATTCTTTATATTGTGCTTTATCACCTACTGAATATAACAGAATATCTTCTTGTGATACAGACCAAAGAAGTGCAGGATAGATTACACATCACTTATGAAGGAACCAATCGAGTGAAAGAGACAAGAATCAACATTCTTCTCGGTCAATACGAAGCCTTGAGAATGAAACCAGGAGAATCTATAACCGACATGTTTAGTCATTTACAGATATCGTGAATGGTCTTGAAAATCAAGACCAACCAATTTCGATCCCATGAAAGTAAACAAGTTACTGCGTGGACTCTCCAAGGATTGGAATCACATAAAGACCTCAATCAGGGAGACCCAAAGAATCATGCCACTATCTGTCGATGAGTTGGTTGGAACTCTTCAATCTTATGAAGTGGAACGAATCAATGAAGACGAAGACCCTAAAGGTAAGAAATCTATTGCATTAAAATCTAATGATGATTACGATGTAACATATTACAAGACGACATGGATGATGAAGAACTTGCTCTTATGATAAGAAGATTCAGAAATCTGAACAGAAAAGGAAGAAGATTCAATGCAAAGAAACAAAGTTTTCAAAAGCAACAGACCAAGTCTGCTGAAGATGAAGAATCAAACAAAGATGTAGTCTGCTTTGAATGTAAGAAAAAAGGGACACATCAGACCCAACTATCCTCTTCTAAGGAAGAAGAAAGGAAAAACTGAAAGATATCGAAAAGCTCTCAAAGCTGAAACTTGGAGTGATACAGAATGCGAAGATAGTGATGATGATTATGCCAACATATGTCTAATGGCACAATCGGATTCAGAATCAAACTCCGAGACTGATTCAGATTCAGAAAGTGAATTTGAGGTAAGTAACTTTAAAATCCCTATTAAAGTTTCAAAATACATTGATGAATTATGTTTTAGTCTTAAGACTTCTCTTAAAAGAATTTCCGAACTCAAAAAAGAAAATTCTGCTTTAAAACAACAAGAGAATGCTTTGGAGGAAAAAGTGAAATGCTTAGACCAGAATGTTTCTTCTCTCAAAGAAAGTGAAAATAATCTTTTAAAAGAAAATGCATTCTTGAAAAATGATATTTCAAATATTTCCAAAAGATTTTCTTTAGATTCTGAAAAACTGGAGAAAATACTTTCTGTTCAAAGACCTTATTTCAATAAATCTGGATTAGGAATGACTGTTGAAACCATTCCTTTAATCGATTTTCCTAAAGTAAAAGAAAGAATCAAACAAAGACCCACAAGAAATGCTTACAAAAATCATTTTGAAAGGAACTTTATAAAACCAGTAGAGTCGCAATGTTCTTAGATGTTCAAAATGCAATAGTGCGAGATCATTTTGAGAAAGAATGTCCTATGGTTTGGAGACACATCAATAAAGTCGGGCAAAAACCGTATATCGGACTAACTCAAAAGGACCCAAGAAAATATGGGTACCAAAGAAAGCTTGAGTTTCTTTTTGAATGCAGGTCACTATCAAGAAAAAAGTGAAATGGTATCTGGATAATGGATGCTCTAGACACATGACAGGAGATTCAAATTACTTCATAAAGCTCGTTCAAGTGAATGGTGGAAAAGTCTCATTTGGAGGAAACAACAAAGGAAAAATAGTGGGAATTAGAACTGTAAAGATTGGGAACCTCACAATAAGAAATGTTTCTTTAGTTGAAGGGCTCAATTACAATCTGCTCAGTATCAATCAGCTTTGTGATGCCGGTTTTAGAATCAACTTTCAAGAGGGTATTTGTTCAGGAACCAATAAAGACTCTACTCAGTCATTCATGGGTCGAAGACATGGGAATATCTACCTCTTGGATGTGAAACCAGATGAATCGCAATGTCTAATCTCAATCCAAGACGAAGCTAACTTATGGCACAAAAAGCTTGGGCATATCAACATGAAGCAGATAGCCAAAATCTCAGCAAAGAAGCTTGTTTGTGGTCTACCCAATTTATCATATCAAAAGTCCGATCTATGTACACCATGTATATTGGGAAAACAGGTAAGAAATTCCTTTAAACCAATAAATCAAGTTTCCACTAACCGTGTACTGCAGCTCTTGCATATGGATCTCTTCGGACCAACAAGAACGCGAGCATTGGAGGTAAGAAATATTGCCTAGTAATTGTGGATGACTACTCACGATTTACTTGGGTATATTTCTTGGCAATTAAGTCTGAAACTTTCTCTTACTTTGAAAAATTTGCTAAGAAGGTTCAAAATGAAAAAGGGTATGTCATTTCAAGTATAAAAACAGACCATGGAGGTGAATTTGAAAATCAAGACTTTGCAAAGTTTTGTGATGAATCTGGTTTTCAACATTTGTTCTCCTCTCCATATACTCCAGAGCAAAACGGAGTCGTGGAAAGGAAGAATAGATCTCTTTAAGAAATGGCTAGAACTCTTTTAATTGAAAGCAATATCTCTTTACGATTTTGGGCTGAAGCAGTTTCAATATCATGTTATATTATCAATAGAATCTTTCTAAGGTCTATGCTAGAAAAAACCCCTTATGAACTGTTTAAAGAAAACAAGCCAATTGTTTCATATTTTCATGTTTTCGGATGCAAATGTTTCATATTGAAAAATGCAAATGATCGAGTTGGTAAGTTTGAAGAAAAGTCAGATGAAGGCATCTTCCTTGGATATTCAACCACAAGTAAAGCGTACATAGTCTACAACAAGAAGACTCAAACTGTGGAAGAATCAATGAATGTCAAATTCCAAGATTCCATTCAAAATGAATCCATTCAGACTCATCTAGAAGAGACTGAATCTGCTCCAGACTCAACAAAGTCTAAATCTCAAGAAGCAGCTCAGATTTTGAAGGATCAGCAACAAATAACTGTTGAAGATTCAAGTAAAGGAAGTGATCATCAATTAATCGGCAACTGGAAACATAAGTCCAGTCATCCCAAAGATCTTATTATTGGCGACATCAATGAAGGAATACGCACAAGATCCAAAAGGCGAGAAGAGTCTAGTGCTGTGGCTCTTATTTCTGAAACATAACCCAAGAGCATAGAAGAAGCTTTATCCGATGAAAGCTGGATTGAAGCTATGCAAGAAGAACTCAAACAATTCAAAATTAATGATGTCTGGGAATTAACTCCAAGACCAAAAGGAAAATCAATTATTGGAGCTAAATGGGTTTTCAGAAACAAGATGGACGAGAAAGGTAAAGTCGTAAAAAACAAAGCAAGACTCGTGGCCAAAGGATACACACAAGAAGAAGGGATCGACTATGACGAGACTTATGCACCGATAGCAAGGTTAGAAGCAATTTGTTTATTACTTGCATTTACTTGTCATAAAAATTTCAGGTTATTTCAAATGGACGTCAAAAGTGCTTTCCTAAATGGATTCATCCATGAGGAAGTCTATGTGGAACAACCACCAGGGTTTGAAGATTCAAGGAAACCAGACTCAGTATTTAGACTCAAAAAGGCATTATATGGCTTAAAGCAAGCACCTCGAGCTTGGTATGACAGATTAAGTAAGTTTTTAATTCAAAATGGATTTGTTAAAGGTAAAGTGGACACTACTCTTTTTATTAAAAGAAAAAGCAAAAGTTTTCTGCTTGTTCAAATATATGTCGATGATATTATCTTTGGATCCTCTAATGAAAGTCTGTACAAGAAATTTTCTAAGACTATGTAGGATGAATTTGAAATGAGCATGATGGGTGAGTTAACCTTCTTTCTTGGACTTCAAATAAAACAATTGGAGGAAGGAACTTTTATTTATTAAGAAAAGTATGCAAATGATCTTGTCAAAAAGTTCGGTCAAAAAGGCTGACATACCAATGTCAAGTTCCTTGAAGATAGACAAAGATGAAGAAGGGAAGAAAGTTGATCAAAAGCTGTACAGGAGTATCATCGGATCTCTTCTTTATCTTACTGCTTCTAGACCCGACATTTTGTTTAGTGTTTCCATCTGTGCCAGATTTCAATCAGATCCAAAAGAATCTCATTTAAATGCAGCAAAGCGTATTATCAAATATATCTCATCAACTTCAAGCTTTGGTCTCTGGTATCCAAAAAGGGGAGACTTTACTCTTCTTGGATATTCATACGCAGACCTTGCTGGATGCAGAGTCGATAGAAATAGCACCTCGGGCACTTGTCAACTACTTGGAGGCAGAACAGTGTTTTGGTTTTCAAGAAAGCAAAGCACAGTAGCTCTCTCTACAACAGAAGCAGAGTATGTACCTCTCGGAAGTTGTTGTTCGCAAATTCTGTGGATGAAACAACAGCTGAGAGACTTTGGAATTGAAGACTCATGTACAGAGATTAATTGCGACAACACCAACGCTATCAATCTCACCAAAAATCCAATTCTACACTCAAGAGTGAAGCATATAGAGATTCGACATCACTTTATTAGAGACCATGTTCAAAATGGAGATGTTTCAATTCAATTTGTTGACTCAAAGAACCAACTAGCGGATATATTCACAAAGCCGTTGGAGAAAAATCAATTTGAATCTATTCGTTCCAGACTCAACATTTTGAGGATATCAAAGTCTAAAGACTTTCAGACTCAGATATACAAGACTTTAACTATAAGTTAGTCTTGGTACGATCGTCAGACTGTAAGTTAGTCTTTCTCTCTCTCAAATCTTATCTTGAAAAGGTACGATTGGTAATCGTGTTTTATTGCTATCTTTAATCGTCGTAATTATTGCATCATTGCATCATTTCATTTTCCAAAAAGAAGTTATTTTTAAAAATGACTATTTTCACGGAAAAAGACAGTTATTTTAAAAATGCATCTTTTTACCTTCCTTTGTGACGGTTCGTTTATCTCTCCTTTTAACCGATCGACTCCTCTTCGCTTTACTCTCAAAAACCCTAGAAAGCATCGATCCTCCATTCCCGTTTGTCTTCTTTGTTTAATCTTCAAAAAGTTGTCATCTTTCGTGGGAAAGTCAAGTAAGGAATCTTCCAAAAACGAGAAAGATTGTCATCTTCAAGAAAGTCTTCAAGAATCGCAAGCGGGGACCACAACGAATGAGTGAGGGGCCTACGCACTTCGATCTTACTGAAGAAGAAGTGGCTCCAGAACAGCAACCGAGCCCACAACATTCTCAGCAGCGTCATTCTCCTCCATCTAGTCCTCAAGGCGTTGATCATCAACAATAGGAAGAAATCATCGAGGATGCAGACCTTGTAAGAGTTCAAAAACCCGCTTATATTTACAAGTTATATCGTGCCTTAAAAGGAATTCCTACTCCTTTGAACTATGTTGATGATTTTCTTAAAGACAAAGGATATAAGAACGAATATATCTTTTTGCGAAAAATGGAAAGTTTGGGAATTGCTCGTAAAGGGGTGGCTAAGGAAACCCTTGCGAATATCCCAAGTGATCCTCGTGACTAGGGGCCGAATCCTGTAGATGGGAATGATGATGACAATTTCTACAACCTATTTCAACCGAAAATGGGTATTGCGGTTGAAAATCAAGGAAAAATGGGAGATTTGTTCAGATCGAAGGAACAAAAGGATCTGTACTCGAAATTGCTTAAGCGTGGGGTAATAAACCCTAGGAGTGTGGATTTTGATTTTCTAGATGCTGTGAATGTGAACTTGAGGGAAAAGTTCAGTTATCTTCAACTTGAAAAGTTCTGCTCTGACTCTACCGAGGCTTATGTTGGATTAACTGCATATTTCTATTCAAATCTTAGCTTTTTGGATGCGAATAGATTCTCTTTCAGCGTTAAAGACCAAGACTATGTTGTGGATATGAATATGCTAGCAGATGTGTTAGAAGTTGAGAGAGGAAGATATCAACCAATTAAAGTTTCCATTGCTCGGGCCACACTGGAACTGGTGAAGGACAGGAAAACAGATGAGAATATCACCTACTTAAGGATGAGTGCATTCAACATCTTGCTTCACAAGATTGTAATTAATTGCCTCCGACCGAAATCAACTTCCAAAACTGATGTTTCAAGTTCAGAGGCAAAGTTGATGTATGCCATCCTCTTTGGGAAAAAGTTTTCTCTCCCTCACACTGTTATGTTTCACATGTATAGAGCAATGATGAAGGACAGAGGTCAACTTCCTTACCCAAGCCTTGTTACGAAGTTATTCAGACATCTGAATATTTAGCCTCCGTAAATCTTTTGTGTTCGACCATGCGATCATATGGTGGTAGGATTGAAAATGGTGACCAAAATGCGTCTGAAGGAACTGAGAAAGGAGTTGGAAAAATTCAATGAGAGGACTCCTGCCAAAACTCATCAAACCTCTTCTGCAGCTAAAAGAAAAGGGAAGGAGCCCATGGTTGCTCCATCCAAGAGAAGAAGAGCTCTCCTCATTGAGGATGAAAATGATGAGGAAGACATCACCATCTCTACAATGGCTTTGAAGAATTTAAGTTGTCCTATTCCACAGCAAGAATCGGAACAAATGACAAAAGAAGCAGAGGAGAAGGAAGCAGAGGAGAAGGGTGCAGAGGAAAAGGAAGAAGAAGAAAGAGAAGCTGAAAAAGAAGTAGAGGAGGAAAGACCTGAAGAAGAAAGAAGAGAAGAAGGAGAACACGAGGAACTCTCTTCTCCACCAGTAGGCATGAAAACGGGGAGATCAAGAGAAAGGAGGAAAGTCCTCATATCCTGATGCAAGTGAAAGGACTCAGTCGCTCACCTGCGATCCGAGAGGATGTTTATGCCTCTCAATTTCCAGAAGAAGGTCATGAAGTTTCATCGCCAAACCGGCGAGATTATGCTGATCTACCATCGTCTACATTTACTCCATCAGATCGGGCCGAAGCAAGTACTCAGACTGATAATGCAGCAGATTTTGCGAGAATCATGGATATTCTCTTGGAGATGCGAGGTCAAATTTATGTCTTGGGATGCGAGGTTCAAAACTTGCAGAATGCGGGTCAAGTTTCTTCATGTTCATTGAATGATAAGATCCAAGCCCTCTTTGTTCAGATTCAGGCCAATGCCAAGGGTGAGGAGATTGCTCAACTGAAGGAAGACTTGAAAAGACTGGAAGGCATCGTTCAGTCTATGGAAGAATTCCAACTTGTCCGCATTCCCAAGCAATCTTAACTTCATCTCAACCTTTTTAATGCTGACAAAAAGGGGGAGAGATGCAAGATTTGATCAAACTTTCAATCATTAAACTTTTTTTAATCATGTGGTTTGTTGGACTGTTTTGTTGTTGAACTCTGTTTGACTTTGTTTTGTGTCTGGATGAGAACTGAACTAGACTTGGACTTGACTGCTTCTATTAACTACTATTGATATCTTATGGATGGCTTTATCGTATACTAAAACTAACCTATTTTCTATGGTTGCAGATTCTAGTGTTATTCATTTAGCCATTTATCTCTATAAGATATGCATATGTGTTTGATAAATGTTTTGCAGGTCAAAGTTATCCAAATCTGCAGGAAAGTTTTGTCACCATCAAAAAGGGGAGATTGTTGGAGAAATCTTCTTGAAGTGTTTTGAAGCCGACAAAACGTTTCCATCGATCTAGTCGAAGGCTTGCGGACTCTGCTATTTAAAGTCGAAGACCTCCGGACAGCCGAGACTCAAGACTCAAAGTCTATCCTCATTGACAGTCTCTAATCCGTTGAAGAAAGGTTATCCAGAACTGGATGTTTCGTCAAGGATTTAACCTTATCAACTGAAGAAGATCTCGTGGCTGGAGAAGACGTATCGGAATCCTTTGATTGAACGAGATTGATTCTATGATTGAAGATTCGATGATTGCCTAAATATTCTTGGAAGGTTCTACTTATGGAAATCGAGATCCTGATTGTATGGGCGAACATGATTGATGGGCTATCGACACGTTCCTTTAATAGCTTGAACAATCTTTCTAATTGATTCCGTCCAACGGGTAGATTGGAGGAATTCATTTGGTAAGTGCCAACGGGTATGATGGCATAAATGAGTATATAAGGAAGACGGTCTTAGTTGTTGAGGTGTGCACGATAGAAGAATTCCAAAGTCTGAAGCTCCTTTTTGTTTAGACAATCACTTTGAGCGAATACTTGTATACAAAAGAGAGTCTATATTTGTGAGAAACCTTGAGGAGGTGTGGTAGAACATCTACACTTTGGGAATCAAGGCAAAGCTGTCTTTGTAACATCTCTTTTGATCATAGTGAAATCCAGCCTGTGGGCTGTCAGTGCGGAAGAGTGGACGTAGGCTTGGAATAATCCGAACCACTATAAACCCTGTGTTCAATTGTCTCTTCCTTACTCTCTTTACTTTGATCGTACTTCATTTTCGCTAATCATAGTAAACTTTATTTCTATCATTTGCCAAGAATCGCTTCTGTATCTCGATAAATTGTTTGTGCACCTATTCACCCCCCTCTAGGTGATTATACTAGCTATCTCACTGTGCACGTTTTGCTTCTAAACGTCCGTAGGCTCTTGATTAGCTTCCAAGAAATTCGAAGCCCCCCTGCTAGCTTGTGGGCTAATGTTGCAAGACTTGCTACAAGAGGATATGAACTATCCTATGTTCCCCCTTCCTTTGTAAACAATAAACCGGTGGTTAATTTGTTTATGGATGTGCTGGAGGCAACGGATCTCAAGTGGCACAAGTGCCTCATTAGGTATTATGTAAGGAAGAAGCTTTCCTTCAAGCTCACAGAGTAATCCTTAAAGTATGTTTGGGGTCCAAAACTTGTGGAAGTGATGGTTGATGACCAGGGATTCTTTTTCTTTCATATCCCAAACCCTCTTTTTCGGAGAAAGATCCTTGAAGAAGGCCCCCTAACGATTGCAAGGGTGCCACTCATTTTACAACAATGGCGCCCACTCATGGAGTTGAAGAAGGACAAGCAATCTTCGGTTTCGGTGTGGATTAGATTGAAGAACCTTCCATTCGACCTTTGGTCAGCACCGTCCATAAGTGCCATCACAAGTGCCGTGGGAAAACCCCTCTATGTTGATGAGAGAACAAAACAAATGAAAATGATTTCCTTTGTTAGGGTGTGCATGAAGATCCATGTAGGCTATCCAAGATGTAATTCGGTAGATATGGTCTTGGATTGAGTGTCGCGCTCAGTTACTATCAAGTATGAATGGAGGCTGGTGGAATGCACCAAGTGCGACCTTTCGGGCACAAATGTGCGGCTTCCCCACCTAATATCAGTTCAGATAGAGTGGTGCAACAAGTACAAGTCAACTCCTCTTCTTTGGGGCTTGGCCAGATCCCTGTCCCTACTACAATAGAGATGGAATCTCTTTAAGAGCTTGAAAGCCTCTCCCGCCGAAAGAAGTTCTCCCTTCCCGCTCGGTTGGTTCCAGTGATGAGGGCCAAAACCTGAAGCTAAAGGAGCCCACTTCCGAGAAGGTCCTACCCTCCACCTCCTCTCGCAAACCTTTGAGGGGACTTAGTATTCCTTCGAGGTTGGTGGTTTCTTTGTCCAGCCCTACGCAGGCTAGATTTAACCCTCTCGAAGACCTACCCGTGGCTTCCCTTGATCCTAACGCTGAATCGGATGTCTCGACTAGCATAATTAGTAGCTTAGATGAGGACCTTCTCTCTCCTTGTCTATCCCTAAAGGCTCCCCTTGCTGGTAGAAGAGTTGATACCATGCAGGACAAGCTACTAACCCTTGCCCCAAACCCGCCTCTTGCTACAACTCCGGCTGCTCCGCTGGCTACATGACAGAAGCCTTCCAAAAGGAGGTAAGCTGAACCTCCAGTGTCTCTCTTTTGTATATATTTTATGTAGCTTTTTGGAATATCAGGGGTCTTGTTGACCTGGTTAGGCAAGCAAAGGTCCATAGTCTAGTTTCCTCCAACGGATTGTGCTTGGTTGGTCTGGAGACCGCTGTGGGAGAATCTTATTCTCAAAAGTGCAACTTTCCAAGACTCGCATTGGCTTGTAGCAGGGGACTTTAATGCTATCAAAGATCCATCTGATAGACTGGGGCCCACACGTTTGGATCTCGTACTTTGATGAGTTTAGACAATGCTTACTTTAGGCTGAGCTAGATGACTTGAGGTACGTGGGCTTTTCGATATACTTTGACGACTTCTTCTGGTGTTTTGCGGAAGACAAGGAAGATTGATAGGGTCCTAGTCAATTTCAAATGGAGTAAAGATTTTTCTTATTCAAAGGCTTTCTTCCTTGCACCTGGTATCTCTAATCATTCCCCCATGGTGGTCAAAGTTTTAAACCCAATGCTTCGAAGGAAACCCTTAAGTTTTTTGTTATTGGATGAAGCATTCGAACTTCAACTCAATTGTTAACCAAGTTCGTGAGGAGCCAGGTGATGGTGTGCCTATGTTTAGACTAGTGTGCAAGTTAAAATCCCTTAAGGCTCGTCTCAAGCTCCTCAATAGAGAGTCATTCTCCAATATCTCCGTTAGGACTTTGGAAGCGAGGGTGGTTCTAAGGACCATGCAGCTTGGCCCCCAACAAGAACTGAATTCTGTTGATCTTGCAGAGATGGAGAAAATGTCAGCATTGAACCTTCTTGGACTTGCGTTCTAAAATAATCATTTTTCAAGCAGAAGTCCAGAATCATGTGGCTGAAAGAGGGAGACCATAATACTAAATTCTTCTATCATTATGTCAACAAAAGACAGTTGATAAACGGAGTTCTATTTGTTATGGATGCGTTGGGTATTCAAGTCGTTGACCAACTGCTTGTTGAGCAGCGCTTTGTTAGCTATTCCAAGACCTCTTGGCGTTGCGGGTTGTACATGGAAGACCTTTTGTCCGAGAGATTCAGGAGGTTATCCCGTCCCCCCTGAGTGTTGACCAAGTTAGTTTTCTTGCTCAACCCGTCTCCGATTTTGAGATTCGACACACTCTTTTTTCCTTAGCTAGGGGCAAAGCCCCTAGACCTAATGGATATACTGTTGAATTCTTTAAGTATAACTAAGAGACGGTTGGACAATTGGTCATGACTACGGTGAAGGACTTCTTCATCACAAGTAGACTCTTAATGGAGATTAACAACACCATCTTGGTTTTAGTACCAAAAGGTCTTAATGTGACAACTATGGATGACTTCAGGCCCATCGCCTGTTGTAATACCATCTACAAGTGTATTACCAAAGTGTTGGCCAATCGGGTTGCAGCAGTCCTTCAAGATGTTGTTAGCTCTTTTCAAAATGTGTTTGTGAAAGGCCGGCGAATCAATGACAATATCCTCCTGGCTCAGGAGCTCTTCTCTGGTTTCCACCTTGATCCTTATTCACCTTAAATGTGCAGTTAAAGTGGATTTCAGGAAAGCCTACGACACTGTGGATTGAGACTTCCTTGAGACTGTTCTGGTGGCTTTTGGTTTTCCCGACCATATGACTCGACTCATCATGAGTTGTGTTCGTACTTACAAATTTTCCATTGCCTTAAATGGGGTATCACATGGTTTCTTTGCAAGTGGCTGAGGATTTTGACAGGGGGATCCCATATCTCCATATTTGTTTACTCTAGTCATGGAGGTGTTGTCAGGTATCCTTTTTATCTGCTCTTCCATGCTAGATTTCAAATTCTCTTGGAGGTGTAAAGCAACAAACCTTTCACACTTATTCTTCATGGATAACATCTTGTCTGTTCTACGAAATCGATCTACCTTCTGTGGAGCTCCTCAAGGATGTTCTCCAAATCTTCTCAGAGTGAAGTGGCTTGTATCCAAACACAAACAAGAGTGAAGTTTTCCTTATAGGGGAGTCGTCGTCTTTAAGGACTGGCATTCTTCTTGCCCTTGGTTTCCATGAAGGGAACCTACCGGTTCGTTACTTCAGGGTTCCCATCATCACATCCAGGCTCAGTAAGGTGGATTGTTGCGTTCTAGTTAAACGTGTTATAGCAAGGGTACAATATTGGACTCAACGCTTTCTGTCCTTTGCTGGCTGTCTACAGCTGATCAGGTCAATCATTCACACCATCCAGGCCTATTGGGCTAGTGTTTTCATTTTACCTATAGTTGTGCTGGATTAGATCGAACAAATTCTTAGACAGTTTCTTTGGAAAGGCCTAGAGTGGGTAGAGGGGGTGCGAAGGTATCCTGGGAGAATGTTTGCCTCACAAAAAATGAGGGTGGCCTTGGTATCTGGAGGCTTCAGGAGTGTAACAAGGCTGCCATGCTCAAGCATATCTAGCTTTTGTTTTCGGACAAGGAGTCATTATGGTGCAAGTGGATCCACTCGACCTTCTTAAAAAGGACGAACTTTTAGATGGCCAAAAAGCCGACCTTTTCCTCATGGGCTTGAAAGAATGTTCTACAACTTGTGACTGAATTTCAAGGATCCTTTTATTGGAGGATAGGAGATGGCCATTCGGTGTCTCTTTTGTTTGATAATTGGCACCCCAGGAGTCCCTTAAACTTAATTTTTACGGATTCTCTCATCTATAGCTTCGGCCTATCCAGACAGGCATCTGTAGCTAACCTTTTCACCAACTTTGGCGAGGCGATCAAGACGGTGATGGAGTCATGGGGGCAACCCCTCTTGCTCCTTACCTAGAACTCAGATTGTTTTTGCTGGAACGAGAGTACCTCGTACCTCTTCTCGGTGGCTTCGGCTTGGTAGTCCATTAGGAGGAAGAAGGCTAGGGTCTACTGGCATGCGTTCATTTAGAACAACTTGATCACTCCAAGGTACCGAGTAAACCTGTGGCTTATTGCTAAATGCAAACTCCCTACCTGTCATGCCCCAATCCTCGAGCGCACGTCTATCCCTCACTGGTCGATTAAATAGTGATGTCCCATGATGCATTGCCGACCCATTCATTTTAATACATATGTGGAAGCATATAAATAATTCCCAGACAATAAAACAATAGGATAGGAAAGTAGGACTGATTTTTCACAAAATACTTTTTTTATAAATGCATAGGTCTATACACAAAGTTTTACAAAAGGAATTGGTTCCCAACAAAAGAGAATTGTCCTAAGACTAGCTAGCCGAACAAGATTGCCGATTCTTTGGGCTTCACCTCTTAAACTCCAGGGCTTCCGGTCCTTCACCAACATCATCTAAGGACCTAAAAATGGTTATACAATAACCAGTGAGACAATATCTCAACGAGTTCTACACCTTAAGACTTAATTAGGAAGCAAATACGCCCTAAGGACTGCTTAAGCACAATCACGAGTCAAAGGACTTACCTTGGCCTCAGTTCCTCTCTGTAATTCAACACAATTCACAATCTTATCGAGTCATATCAACACATCAAATTATTCACTCAAATCGACTTATCAGTCAATCAACCTAGTCGATTACATATCAATCAGACAATTCTCCGGTCATTTTGATAAATACTATGCATTCTTCAAGATGATATATCTAGTCACTGAGCCCACGTGCATTCTCCAAGATGACATACCTAGTCATCGAGCCCACGTATATTCTCCGAGGTGACATACCTAGTATCAAGCCCACGTGCATTCTCCAAGGTGATGTACTAAGTCACCGAGCTAATATAATATAATGTCTTTCTCCAAGATGACATACTTAGTTATCGAGCCGACATAGTATAATGTCTTTTTCCAAGATGACATACCGAGTCATCGAGCTGACATAGTATACGTCTTTCTCCAAGATGACATACCAGGTCTTCGAGCTGACGTTCGTTCTCCAACAATTTCTCACTTTTTATCATACCCGATAAAATAGCCGTGTATGGGTAAACAATTAGTCTTAGCCAAAATATAATAATTGCATTTCCATAAATCCTATCATTTCATATGGTCCATCAAAATATTTTTGGCGTTGTAAACCGACGCTCGATTATTTTCCAATTAAATACTAAAAATAAATAAATATAGTAAAATATTTTAAAATCACAATTCACACCAAATCAGTATAAATTCAAGTTCAATTAAACAGATCACACCACGTAATGCCTAATTGGACGCTGAAATGGACCCGGAAAATTTTCGAGACTCGTTAAATAAATACTAGAGTTTATTTACTCGTTAATTACATTAACTATCCACCTAACATGCATTGACAATTAATTAAATTCACTAATCTAATCTAATCAAACCACTTAATCCATATTAGCATAAACTAATCAACTCTTAAGTGTGATTAACCTACTAAGCGAGGATTAGTGAGTTAAATTCACTTGTTCGGTGATTTGATCAATTTAAATCGACGGGGACACAACAAGGCTCGATTCTCTCCAAAATGGGCTTAGTTTTCGAGGCCGGGAATGACCTCAAAATGGGTCAAACCCTTGCTAGAAACCCACTGGTTTCTATTTTGATCAGTGCTGGTTGGAGTGGTTTCGGTGGCTATTTGAGCGAGACAAGGTCAGCAAGGGTGCTCGGCATCTTTGCGGCGGTAGGCGGTTGGTTGGATGGCAGCTCACGGCAGTAGCAGAGCTTCGACGGCAGCCCTCAGTGTCTTGGCAAGCTACTGGATGCACAACTAGGCAAGACAGCGTGGCTAGAAGCAGAGAGCATGCGCGTATGAGGACGGTGGCGTGAGCGGGGCGAGGACGGTGTTGCTCGGGCTCGCGGGTCTTGGCGACTTTGGCGACGTCTCTTGGCTTGCTAGGGCGTCAAACGACCGGGGAAGGAAGGGGAAATGGTCGATGAAGGCAAGGGGAAAGGGAAAGGGGCTGGTTTGGGCTGGTGGGACCTCTTGGTCTCTTCCTATCCACTCTTGTCCCCTTGACTAACCTTCCCCTTGCTCAGCTAGCTTGCACAACCAATTTTCCAGACCATTAGGCCCATTCTAGAAGCTTGAAGCAGTCCAAAATGTTGGGTCCAAAGGGTGTTACGAATTTTGGATGATTTTGCCTCAATTGGTCACTAATTGGCTCTTGAATCCACTCAATTTGGCTTCTATAAATTCAACCAACACCTCAATGATCCAATTGGTATTTTTCCTCATCAATTGATCCTACTTGCATTCCAAATGTGTGATAAAAAACGGTCTCTGACATTTTCTAGACAAAAACGGCTTTACCTTGACTTTTTTCCAAAAAGTCGAGGTTTGTAGAAAAATTTTCTAACATTGTATCAACGTTCCTAAAATGACTTCCGACATGACAGAACTTTTAATTTCTGAAATCGGATTCAAATTTACGGTTAATTTTACTCTAGCTCGTTTTTAACGTAATCTAGGCTATTGGGTAGCTTTCATAATTTTTTAGTGCAAATGACCTGTAGTTGATTTTCTTCGAGCCACAATGAACTCACTCGATACATTGGTGACTCTCGATTGTCGTGAAAATCTCGAAAATTCAAATACAGACATAGGGTACCAAAACGATAGAAAAATCAGTTTATGGTCAGTCGACGAGAATTTTCCATTAAGATCGGTCATGACATGATCACATACCATCATGAATTGGTGGACGGCCATGGCTCGATCCAACTAGGTCAAGGCATCGATCATGGGTGATTCTGCCTAGTTGTTGTGTCGGTCATGGATGACCATGAATCAATCCAATGCAATCGTGAGTTGAGATAGATTGATTGATTACACACGATTGCATGACAACCGATAATCGATTGTAGATCGAATAAACTCGACGTAGTTCAATTTCAGACTGACCAGGATTGTGATGCAAGACCTTTGACTAGGCATAGGACTAACTATAGGATTGGTCGATTGGCCTAAGGATTGGTCATAGGATTGGCAAAAAAGAACTGAGCCAAGGACTGGCCCATGAATCGATTAAATGACCAATTGACTAGGTTAGGACCTAGCCAAAAAACCAATTGCAACCCCTTTTCTTAGTAAATGGGAGCTTAAGCTCAGTTTGGTCAATCGAGCCCGATTGCATCCATCTTTGTTTAGGGATGGTTTAGGCATGAATCTCGAGCCAAATAAGGTGGTCAATCACGGTCAAATTCAATTAACTCATGTCCAATGACAATGCCTTCAAAAACTCAGATATTTTTCCAAATTGCATTTAATATCTCTGTCACGTAATAATTTAAGAAGCGTGGACACCTAACATGTTGGGGCTTTACTTTGGAAAATAAGATTAGACTTGGACTTGGAACTATTAATGAATGGGACACTTAGGCTTTGGACTAGTGAAATTTCCTTAGAAATATAAGTGTGAACAAATGTGAACACATGCGAACA
This sequence comes from Eucalyptus grandis, assembly GCF_016545825.1. NCBI lineage: Eukaryota > Viridiplantae > Streptophyta > Magnoliopsida > Myrtales > Myrtaceae > Eucalyptus > Eucalyptus grandis. Next base: position 8,178,029 of record NC_052615.1, read on the forward strand.
CATTTAATGTAGTGTGGGATACTAAAAGAATATGTGTCCTTATAGCCCCTATGTCTTAAAAGAATCAATGTGAAATGTGGACTTTAGAGCTCATAAGGAAGGGCCATACACCCCAGAGAGAGAGAGAGAGAGAGAGAGAAGCAAGGTCAAGTCCAAACTTTGAACACAACATAAGCCTATATTAATATCTTTTGGAATTTAGCCATTTAATGATCGAGATGAAATGTCCAATCTAACTTAAAACTTAGTCCTGTTCAAAAAAAAAAAATATTAAAACTTAGTTGGAAGTTTAGAAGATAAGGCTATCCATTCAGTAATGCTTCTTGACTCAAGTAGGGCACCATCTCTCTCCAATTAGATTTGCCACCTTTGCTTTTCAAAATTGCTAAACCTTCGCTATTTGCCAATTTTACAGAGCTTTTTGTGGTTCAAATTTTGAGAAAATTCCTCATGAAAATTGTTCAAAATATTTAATCTATAACATAGTTAAATTTCAGATTTTTTTGAGGTGATTTACCATATATAACCTACCCAGTATAATAAAAATGATAACTAAGTTACCTTCTTGAATTTTTATAAAATTTTTCTTTTTGAATTTGGATATGCTTCCTCACAAAAATTTTAAAGGACATCTATATCTACAACCTATAAAAATTTCAATTTTTTTGTAAATATTTGGATTTCGAAATGGGTCATTCTTTGCGGTCATTGGATCTACTTGATGAGCAAATTATTAAGTTGTGTTTAATAATTTTCTGCTCTTTCCACAACACGAATTAGACTTGGCTTCTTTCATAAAAAATGTTATTTAAGATTTTTTTTACAACATATCAAAATTCCATAATTTTTTGACCTTGTTTATTAAGGTAATAACGTTAATTTCAGAAATTGCTTGAATATATTTTTCACCCGGGGAGAGGAGAGTCATACACCCAAGTTTAGAGTTTAACTCTTAAATTCCATGTTGAGGTGTCCCAAGCTATCATACCCTATTTTGAGACTTAATGATCAAGTCACCTTCCATTTAATACTCTCCGTAAATGCTTATTGACTTGGAGAGCAAGCCTTGACTTTTAAGATTTTGAAAGCAAGTTAGGATAGCCTATAAATAAAGGTATCCTCATCTCATTTGCACACCACCTCTCCTCCTTTCCCTCAATCCAACCACTCTCTCTCCCCTCCATTCAGCTTTGTTGCCCTTTAAGTGTCCTTGTTGTTGGTCTTGCCACCACCATCACTGGTTGAAGTCACCAACTTAGAAAGTAGTAAATGTAACTTACTAATATTTGCTTAGGGCATTGTGTTATGCTAATCCAAGTGTGTAATGACTCCTTAATTAAAATTATTTAGAACTTGTTATTGTTTGCTTGAGGTTCGGTTTACTTGGATTGTTTTACACTTTGTTCATTGTCTGAAGTTAGGTCCTTATTCAATGACTTTTGGCTTGTGCTTGGGCTTGAGTTGCTTTAGAAGAAGCCCAGTACTTGTGCTTATTTAATTTTCTTTGGTTTTACTTGACTTCAAGCCGATTTGAAAAATGTTTTTATGAAAACTTGATTCTTCCATCACAAAATTATTTTCAAACTATTTCGAACTATTTCACGAGTGCATGTTCTAGTTCACACCTCAACCTTCGAAAAGAGGTTTTGTCAGCCTTGAACGTATGTGAGATCACAACGGCTTGGTCCTCTCTTAGTCCTGGTGTGATATTGAGGTGTATCGTTCTCAAGCCAACTTTAATACTAGGTTGGTGAACATGTCACAATGGACACTAGTCCTTTCATGGTCTTGGTGAGGTATAGAGGCTTAGCGTTCCCAAGCCAAGTCCGATACTAGGTCAATGAACATGTCACAACGCAAGGTCAAGTCCAAACTTTGGAGCCCATAAGAAAGTGTAGACTTTGGAGCCCATAAATAGGTTAAAAAGCCCGAGAGAGAGAGAGAGAGAGAGAGAGAGAGAGAGAGAGAGAGACGCAAGGTCAAGTCCAAACATTGGACTCAAGATAAGCCTACATTAATATCTTTTCGAATTTAGCCATTCAATGATCGAGATGAAATGTCCAAGCTAACCTAGAACCTAGTTGGAAGCTTAGAAGCTTAGAAGATAAGGTTATCCCACCATTAATACTTCTTGACTCAAGTAGGGCGCCACCTTTCCTCAATTAAATTTGCTATCTTTGATTTCAAAACTATTGAACCTTCGTTGTTTGTCAATTTTACAGAGTTTTTTGTGGTTTGAATTTGGAGAAATTTCTTCATTAAAGTTATTCAGAACATCTTCATTTATAATATACTTAAATTTTATATTTTTTGGAGGTCAAATGATTGGTGCGGAGGCCTAATCATTTATCATATAAAACCCACCAAATATAGTAAAAAAGGTGATCATGTTATTTTCTCAAATTTTTATAAAAATTTTCCTTCAAATTTGGACATGCTTCCTTCACAAAAGTTTTATAGGGCATCCATATTTACAATGTATAAAAAATCTAAAACGTTTTGTAAAGATTTAGACTTCAAAATGAGTCATTTTTTGCGATCATTCGATTTGCTCGATAGGCAAATCGTTGGTTGTGTTCATTGATGTATTAATCCTTCCACAACATGAATTAGACTTGGCTTTCTTTATGATTTAAGGTCTTATTTATAATATATTAAAATTTCATAATTTTTCGACCCTATTTGATAAAGTAATGACATTGATTTGGAAAATGGCGCGAAATTGTTTTTCACCTGGAAAGAGGAGAGTCACACACTCGAGCTTGGAGTTTAGCTCTTAAATTCCATGTTGAGGTGTCCCAAGCTACTTAGACATAGTCTTGCCCTATTTTGAAACTTGATGATCAAGTCACCTTGAATTTAATGCTCTCCTTCAATACTTCTTAACTTGGATAGCAAAGCCTTGACTTTTAAAGCTTGGAGAGCAAGTTAGGATAGCCCAGATTTTAAGTCTTGTTTTCTATTGAATAAATCAAACATTTTATTGATGCACTTATAGGGTTGTTTTCAGAGTTGATCACTTTCAAGATAATTGGACTATTCATGGAAGCTATTAAGAAATTTTAAGGTAATAGACTTGAGAATTCGATTAGGAATCGACTTCTCGACCGTGCTCATCTTTAATGGCCATTTCGGCACAATATAAAATCAATTTGAAATCAAAAATAGGTTTATTTGACTGAGATGTGTGGCTAATCATGGGTGACACCACTAAATTAGAAAATTCTCGTCAACTGGCCTTAGACTAATTCTTATGTCGTTTTGATATCCTGTGTCCGTATTTGAATTCTCGAGATTTTCACGACAACCAAGAGTTGCCAATGCGTCAAGTGGGTTCATTGTGGCTCGAAAAAAATTGACCACGCATCATTTGCATTAAAAATCTCTTAAAACTACTAAGTAATCTAGGTCATGTTAAGAACGCACCAAATGGAAATTAACTACGAATTCGAGTCCGACATTATGTCATGTCACAATAAATTCTAGAAACGTCAACTCATCTTTTGAGGAATTTTCGGTGAGTTTAAGATTTTTATGGAAAATCGTTGCAGATGATTCAGAAAACGGATGGAAATTTGGATTGACCAATTTGAAGGGATTTTTGGCATCTGGTGTGAGTGAATTGGTGAATGGAAGTTGTTTGAGCTTCTTCTGCATTCAAATTAGACCTCAACCAGATTTGCTTGTTTAGAAAATCGAATTCCGAGAAAAATGAATTAGAATTTGGAATTGAAGGAAATGACTGTTTTTGTTACTTGAGATTTGTTGTTTCGGGGAAATTAGGTGCAAAAAAGCAAGTGAGGATCAAGCACTTTAGCATGGGAATTTTTGGGATTAAATTGGACTAAACAAAAGCAAGTGGGACAAGGATTTTTGGATTATAGGAAATTCTTTTAGTTTTCTTTATTTTCCCTATTTCCCTTTCCTCCCCAGCCGCCCATGTTCCCCCCCCTCTCTCTCTCTCTCTCTCTCTTCCACTCACTCGTGTGAAACCCCCACCGACTGCCTCTTTGCTGTTTTCCACTTTGCTTCTTCCTTTCATTTGACTTTTCAAACTTTATCCCTCTCTCACTCATTTCTCTCTTGTCGACATCCCCATCCCCATTCTTCTCTCTCTTTCTCTCTCCCTCTACTTTCTTTCTTTCTATTTTGGCTTCGGCAAACACCCACCCCCACAGTCTTCGTCTCTTTTTCTTTCATTTTCCCTGGCTTCGGCCGCCTGCAGCTTGGACGATCAACTTCTGGTTTTGTTCTTCATTTCCGTCCTTCGAAGTCCCCGTAGCAACAACCGCTCGAAGCCACAAGATTTGGCCGTTGCTCCCTCACCGAAATCAGCCCAATAGCTAAGGAACCCAAGCAGAAAATTAGAGGCTTTGCGGGCCATTTTTTGGGCCCGAGTAGTGCCCCGTTGCTGTCGCCACTTTGGTGAGGAAGGAGCCTCATTGCGTCCCCATCGAATTGAACCGAATGGTTCATTAAACAGGTGAGTTTTGCTCACTAATCCTCACTTAGTAAGCTAATGATACTTAGGGGTTGATTAGATTTAATTAAGGGGATAAGTGTTCCAGAAGTCCTACAACTTGTCACGAAAATGCATTTCAGTCCTAAAACTTGCAAAAAGTGCATTTAAGTCCTAAAATTTGTCAAATTGTTTCAAACGAGTCCTAAGATCGACGCCGTTAGCTTTTTTTTTGTTAAAAATGCTGACGTTGCATTTTAAATAATTTTTTATTTTCCACGTGAATTTTTAAAATTATTTTTAAAATTATTTTTAAAAAAATTAGATTTAAAAACTAAAAAAATCAAATTTATTAATTTTATCTTATTTTCACCAAAATCTTAAAAAAATTAAAATATTTATTAAAAAAATTAATTAAAAATATTTTTTTAGTTAAAATATTTATTAAAAAATATTTAAAAAGTTAACATTATTTTTTAATTTATTTTTAAAAATTTTAAAATAAAATTTTTAACTTTTCTTTTTAGTTTTTCTTGAAAATAAGATAAGAATAAATTTAATTTTTTAGTTTTTAAATCTAATTTTAAAAAATGGATAAAAATTAATTAAAAAATAAAACTGAAAAATAAAAATTATTTAAAATGCCACGTCAGCATTTTTAACGGAAAATGCTAACGGCGTCGATCTTAGGACTCATTTGAAACAATTTGACAACTTTTAGGACTTAAATACACTTTTTGCAAGTTTTAGGACTGAAATGCATTTTTGTAACATGTTATAGGACTTCTGGAACACTTATCCCTTAATTAAGTGCGATTAGGTGGATATATTAGATTAGAATAATTAAATTAGAGACTTATTGATGCTTGTTAGGAAAATTGTTAGTGTAGTTAGCAAGGAAATATGTCATAGTATTTATCGAACAAATCTCGAAAATTTTCCAAGTCTCAGTATCGACTTCCAATTAGGCATTACGAGCCTAAATTGGATTTATTACATTTATTTAATAATTTCCGTAATTAATTGATTAATTATTTTTTGGAAATTAGGCTGAGATCGTCGACAATCTGAATTTTATGCTGATTATCGTGGTGCACTTCGTTTATTTATTTGAGTGCTAAATCATGATGAATTGATTTAATTCTTTTTTAGGATTTTATTCATAAATTAATCAATTTTGGTAATTGATTGGAAATTATTGGGCGTCAGTCTACAACGCCAAAAATATGTAATGGGCTATTGAAACTGGTGGGATATTCATAAAAGATGAAATTATGATATTTTGGCTAAGACGATCGTGTACCCACACACGACTATTTTTTTTATTAGTGGGTATGATAAAAATGAGAAGTTAATTATATAATTGGAGTGGTATATTATATCGACCTACATGCGATATGTCAACTTTGGGTGAGCAGTGTATCGGTATACTATATCAGCTTACGGACGATATGTCGGTTTTGGGTGAGTAGTATACCTTATTAACAGCTTTGGGTGAGCATATATTATCAGCTTTGGGCGAGCATATATAGTATACTATGATGGCCTAAGGGCCCTAATCATTCAACTTTGGGCAAGCATATATACAGTATACTATATTATCAACTTTGGGCAAGTTATACTATCTATTTTCAGTTTTGGGTGAGCAGTCCTAGACTAAAGTCGGACTTTATAGATAGTATTTGTTGACACCTAAATTTTGGCGACCCGCTTAGTCATTTATTGCATTAAAAAATTAAGGGTTAATTTTATTCCGGAAAAAATAGTTAATTGCATAGCATATAGTTTTAGGTGCATTTGTTTCTTAATTTGCATTTACATTGGGTCGGTGACAAATGGGTTTGATTTAGTAGTTCTAAGCTTTAATTTGGCAGGTCGGACTAAGCCCACGAAGCAAGTAAATTGGCCTGAGCCCACGAAGCAAGTAAATTGGCCTGAGCCCGTTTTCTTTTAATGACAAGAATTACCTAAATTGAGATTTGAAATAATATTACGGTGGATTTTTGGAATTTAAGAAAATCGGGTTGCAATCTTATCTTTAGGTGATAAAATCAGGAGATGTGGAAAATAAAAGAAAAGTGATATTGCGTGCGAAAAGAAATCTTCGCGGATGCTGATTTGAAAAGGAAAATAAAACCTAATCTTCAGCCTATAAAAAGGTTTTCGCGTAGGGTTTCAGTGGAGGCCACACACATTGAATATACGGCCACAATATAGAGAGAAAACACATGTGAGAGAGGAATGTTCGGCCAAGCATCACGTGGCTGCAACCTTGCTAACCCCACGGCTGAGCTTCATATCGCATGCACCATGAGACGGTGACCATTGCCACGCCTCCTCGTCAACAACGAAGCCGTGAAGCCTTGCTCGAGCTGCTGTCCCGACGTGCCCCGAGCTCTACCCTCATCGTTGAGTTCCAGCAGTCCCAGGAGAGGTTCTTTTGCCGAAAGTATTCAAGTTGAATATTATCCAGTCAAAGAAGACAATTCCGCAGAAGATCCATTCTCTGACTTGCAAAAGATGTCAGAGCCAACGTGGTGAAGTCCGAACTCCAAATTCAGTCGTGTGGGCAAAAAGGATCAATCCACAATTCGACGCGTTCACTCATCATCAAAGGCCACCTGTTCTGCCTCGCCTACAAGTCATCCCATACAACGTTCCTGATTCAAGCAGCCACGATCCTGTCGTTGCCAATTGCCCACAATCGCCGATCCAGAGAGGACAAGAGAGTGACCAAAAGCATAAAAAAAGAGAAGCCTTTGAAGCGGTGCTCTTTGTCTAGAGTGGTCCAAGGCGAGAGAAGCAGAGGAAGCTTTTTGCCAAAAAAGACAAGAAAGGGAAGCCGATCCTTCATCAATATCACATATTTGCATTCCACTAACATTCTTTTCTTAATTCTTTTTTCAGGTTCTGCCCACATCCTCGTCATTGTAGAAAACGCCAAGGAGAGACCCCACATTTGAGTATTAACAAATCCCAAGAGGCTTCACGGAGATCCTCAATGCGAGTCCCAGTCTCGGTAAATTACGTCCACCGTGGGTCAACAATCGCAAGCCGAGCAAACCTGCTTTGCCGTCCTTGTCCTTTGCTGTCGACGTGCCTCAACGAATTGAAGACATTGATGAGCCACTTGTGATCCACCACGAGACAACTTGTTCTCCTAACGCCGTGCCGAGCCTATCGCGAGTTCATCCATGAGCCGGGCCATCCTGTAAAAGTTCTGCCTTTGTAGGTTCATTGGCCATAAACTGCCCATCGCTGTCCCACCCGAAGCGCCGGTTGCAGTCCCGGTCCAATTGCGCAAAGTCCAAATTGGAAATTAATATTCGGAATAGGTAAAAATTTTGATTATTTTAATTTCCGAAAATTCCGTTTCCTTATTTGATATGTTTGTTGATGCACATGACCGATATTCGCAACTCTAGTAGTCTTCTAAATTAGGAAATCTTCCTAATTCCGCAACGTGCATATGATTGATGGTCCGATTTCATGCTCGAAATACGACCCGCATCGCACGGAAAAATCACCAATCCGATCTCACGCTCGAGATACAATTCGTGATTTTTATTTAAAAATTGACCGATCCGATCTCATGCGCGAGATACGATTCGTCAATTTATTTCCAAAATTAAATGGACATGGATGATTTCTTGCTTGATTTGTTGCAGTGCTATTCTCGATGCCTTTATTTGATTGCTCCGTGAGGAAAAACCCAAAAAAAAATAATTGAGTTAGGTTAAATGCATGTTAGGATGTTACTGGTTTTAATGTTATGTTGCATGTTTAGGATAGGAAATTTATTTCAATTTCTTAAATAAAAAGACCAAAAACATTAATTTAGGATATCATATTTTCTTCTCATTAATTTAAATTGCACGTTTAATTATTTGGCAATTTTAAATTTCGAATTTCATAAAAAATTTAGAATTAGGGCATTTTTGCACGTCATTGCATATTATGATAGATTGCATACTTATTAGGAAAATAAAAATCATGTGCACGTTTTATAGAATTAGGTTCATACTATGCACGTCATTTAGTGATTTTTGCTAGGCCCATTTAATTAGAAATTACATGTCATTAGAATTAGGTCATTTAGTTAATATTGCATTGCATATTGCATGATTTTCATTAATTAAGTGAAAACAAAAAAAAAAAATTGCGTGTTAATTAGAAACCATATCTAGGGTTGCTGATGTGGATTTTAATTTAACATTGCGGATGCTTTCGTTGCTTTGAGGTAAGTCCTGCAATTTATTCATTGCTTTTCTTGGGTGTAAATTAGTGGTTTGCGCACCCGCATGATCACCTCACATGTTAGGAAAATAAATTTAAAATCAATCCAAACTGCTTGCCAAACATTTTTCAAAATAAAAAGAAAGGTACCGAAAGGGCGTTAGAGAAATCTAGCGTAATCAAGTCCCCAAATCCATAAATCTCTGGTTCGTAGGAGTAAAGTAAATCTCCCATTACTTTACTTGGGTTTCTAATCGACCCACCAAAAATAGATTAGTGGCGACTCCTAATTAAAACAATTGCATGTTAAGAACTTGAACCGAAAGTCGCGAATTGGTATGGGCTTGGGAGAGCCCGAGTTAAGTCTAGGCTTAACAATCCATTAGCCAAAACCCTAGGTGGTTCACACTCGAAAAAAATTGGTCGCGACAGTATTGAATATACCGATCAGGGGAAGGTCGTGATGACATGTAATCGACTAAATCAATTGATTAATGATTTGATTTGATGCTGTGAATTGATGTGTTTCTTGTACATCTGATATATACTGACCTGCAGGAAGGAAGTGAGGCCAAGGTAAGTCCTCTGATTCATGTTGTGCTTAAGTAGCCCTAAAGTGTATTGGCTTCCTTATTCAATGAGATTTCGCTTGCACTTGAGCTTGAGTTACTTTGGAAGAAGCTTGGTGTTTATGCTTATTTAATATGCTTTAGTTCTAGTTGACTTCAAATCAATTTGGAAAATGTTTTTGTAAAAGTTTGATCTTTTCATCGCAAAACTATTTTTAAACTATTTTGAATTATTTCACAAGTGCATGTCCTAATTCATGCCTTTAAGCTCTGAAACGGGGTTTTGTCGGCCTGGAACGTACATATGATCATGATGGATCGGTCCTTTCTTAATCTCGATGCGATATTAAGGTGTATTGTTCTCAAGCCAACTTTGGTATTAGATTGGTGAACATGTCACCATGTGTCAGTCCTTTCATGGTCTCGGTACGATATTGAGGCATAGTGTTCTTGAGCCAAGTTTGAACTGGATCGATGAACATCTCACGACGGGCTGATCCTATCATGGTCTCAATGCAGTATTGAGTTGTATTGTTCTCGAGCCAAGTTGGGTACTAGATTTGTCCTCAAACATGTTGGATCAAGTCACGATCCTTGATTTACACCCGGTATACTCAACATATCGATTCCAGTAAATCATTTCACACACTTATGCATGACCTTTCGAGTCCTTGAACTAAAAATGAAGATAAAGACTGGATTGCAATGCTTAATGCATGGTCACATGAGAGACTAATTTCTAGTCGTCCATTAATGAATTTCGGCGATGATGCTTGACAAACTCATTGTTGATTGATCACCATCACCCTTGGATTAAGGGATGTTGCCCAATTAAGTTTGGATGCTCAACAGATGCATAGTTGAAGGATCGTGTCACCCTTGGATTAGAGAATGTTGCCTAATGGAATTTAGATGCCTAGGGAATTCCGGAAGAACCAATGGATTTTAGTTGATTAATAAATTAATCACGTGTGCATGAGTTCCTCATATCATGGAATGGATCTTGATTTATGCTTGCATATTATTGAGTGAGGCATGAGTTTCTCACGTCATGAGATGAATCTTGGTTTATGCTTGCATACTATTAAGTGATGAATGAGTTCCTCATGTTATGTAATGGATCTTGGTTAATGCTTGCATATTATAAAAAAAGGATTTCTCATGCTCTAATCAAGACAAAGCTTTTGTTTTGCTATTGATTTGCCATTGGCAATTGCTTGGGATAAGTTATATGCTTGTCAAGAGGTGAGACATCCTCCTACTAGGAAATAAGCGAGTTTTACTTATTGAGTTTATCACCCACCTCGTTGTTTTTCAGAATTGTAAGCATTGAGGTCTCACACTAATTATGTAATTGAAGTCTTATTAGAAGAACTAAGGTTTATCCCAACCTTTTGAGCATAGAAGATGTAGTGGTCGTAAATATAACAATTCGCGATAGAAGAGCTTATAAATATAACTGATATAACAGCTTTTCATAGCTGTTTGTTATTTGGGTGTTGTATGTATGTTTTTGCATGCTCTTGCCTAGGACGTTGCAAAAATAACTCTTGCCGCTTTGACCCTAGAGATGGAATTGGGGTCGTGACAAAAAATCACTAGAAAACCAACATACATCACATTAAAGGGACTCAACCCTCTCTTTCATGTCTCAACCAGAGTCACTCATCGGCGGATTATCGGCTTGCTTGCTTGAAACGTGAAGAAAAACCACAACCCAAAACATGCAAGATAATCAAACATCCACCATGGTTTAAACTAGGCAATACCAAGCAAATGAGAGATCAAAAGGCTTAGGAATGAATCTCATCTCCTTGCCTCGAGGTTGAGCTTCACTTTAGGAGGGATTTTGAGCATGAAACGACAAAGAAAAGAGAAGAAATAGAGAGGAGTTGGTTCAGTGGAGCTACGGCCTAGAGAGAGAGGAGAGGAAATGAGAGGGTTTTCTTTGGCCAAAATAAGGAAAATAAGGAGGAGAGAGAGGGGAAGTTGGTCAAGGGGTTTAAGAGGGGAAGGGGAAATCGCAATTTATGTTTAAATATTTTGTTAGACAATGAAAAAATTTTCATTCATTCACTTTTATAAAAAATATAAGCAATTATTTTTAAGAAAATATTTTTCGAATCATTTATTTTCCACCAAATAAAAAAATCATGGTTTTGTGATGAAATGGTCTACAAACTCCTAAAAGAAATATTATAAAAACCATATAAATTTATGGCATTTCAAGGTGGGTCTTAGTTATAAATCTCAAAAGACTCCCTCCTATCCGTTGTGATACTTGAGGTATCGTTGACGCTTTTCTCAACACGAAGAAAAGCAATGGACTAGAGCATCTTTCTTTCTTTTTTGTATGTTTTCGGATTTTACACTTTCTTCATCATGAAGTTATATATACCTCCTTTGCTCTTATGTTAAGATTAAGAAGAATGTCCTCAACTCCCACACTAATTTTTGAAATAGGGTGGTTTCCAAGGTTCTTGGAAGTATATTCTTTAAATTGCTTTTTATATCATAAATTTCATGGTGCATGTATAAAAATTTCATTCAAATGAAGAACTTTAGAATTTCAAATTCAAGATTTACCTGTACAAATTTATGTCTGTCAATAGAATCGATCATAAGTTACAATTACATAAATTATAGTTTTCTTGTATCTCATTCACATTCATAAATTATTCGGAATTTAGAAAATCGATTAGATATGAAGGAATGAGATAGACCTTGCACATAAGCATGACACATAATCACTCACATCTACATAGAGCCCACCCTATGAATGCTCCAATCTGTAGGAGTGTGTAAAAGAATTGGGAACTGCTTGAACTGCCTAGAACCGAACCGGACCGCTTGAGGACCAACAATTCCCATGGAGACTGGTCTGATTCCCAATTCCCAGTTCTAATTTAGTGGAAGCGGTGAGTACCAATTCAGTTTTCGGTTCTAGGCATGGAACCATCCATCTAGACCGTACCGTTGTGTGTGTTTATTATATGTATATACATACATACATAAATACATACATATATATATATATATATATATATATTAACGCAGTTTTTTCCCAGGATTGATGGGTTAGTTCTTATAAATGCAGTTGTCATTAGAGTAATTTTCAGTAAATATATGCAGCAAAAACGGTTCATTGTTGTCCTAGACGATATATAGAGAATGCAAGATTGGGAACTGATAGTAAATGTATTTTAGAATGGTTCCAGTGGTAGTAGAATATTGTTCACTTCTCGCGACAGTAATGTTGGCGCGTCTCATGTTGAATACCCCAAATATGTCCATGAACTCAATCGTTTACCATGGAAAAAAGCATTAAGCCTATCCACCCCCCCAAAAAGTTGGAGGATTGGTCCGAAAAAAAATAATTGAGAAGGGTGAAGGGCTTCCCTTAGTAGTGATAGCAATAGGCAACCTCCTATCAAGGAATCTTCATAGTTGGGCCAATCCTTGCCAGGATTGGGGACAATCCCATGGGAACAGGACTAAATTGGCAGTCCAATTTCTAGGTGGATTCACGGAACTAATGAGTGGTTCCCAATTCCAATTTTTTGAAATCGATCCTTAGTGGGCGTTTCTAATCCTAAAGTAGGACTTGCCCACCCGGACCATGCTCACTCTCATCCCTACCAATCTATTTCATAGAAAAAAAAAATGAATAATTTGAAAGGTATATTCCAAAAAAATAATTGTTTTTTTGGTAAAGCAAAAACAAAAATTGTTTATATCACTTAAAATAATTAATTAATTAAAAATATTTTCATTATGGGTAACAATTTATGCCTAAACATTTTGTGCACAATGAAAATATTTTTCGTTTATTTAAATTTTTTAATTGATAAATAATCATTTTTAGAAAGATATTTTATAAATCATCCATTTTTTAACCAAAAAAATGAATTTTAAGATATGTTATTTTTATTTTTATTTTGGGTGGGGGACGGAAGGCCAGTTGATTGGAGTTGATTGAAATTACGGAATGATCTTCAGTCAATCGAGTCACAAACATGCACATAAATGGAGAATCGTGCCTTAAGCATATATCTTCCACGTAAATACAAAATGGATTCTTCCGATTTTTTACCATATTAATTTGACACTATTAGATTAAAAATTGCTTAAAACATCCTAAACTTATTATAAGGTGTAATTCAGTTTTAAACCTTGCATAAAATTTTTGACAACCCACCAAAGTTAAGTCTTAAATTTTTTAGTTGTGTCAATTTAATCATAAACCCTTTGATGATTTACCAATTTAGTCCTAAATATTTTAATAATTTTAAAATCTAATCATTTTGATCAATTTTGGCCTAATAAATGTCAATCATCCTATCTACATTAGCACCGCCTGTTTTACGTGGCATGGTCAACGCTAATGAGAAAAATTTTACACTTTTTTAATTTTATGTATTTTCCTTTTATTGTTCCTTATTTTACTTTATTCTTTTTCCCTCTACCTGCCTCAGTGATTGTTGCCCTCATCTAGGGTAGCATCCTCGACTGAGGATCGATGAGGCTTAGCAGAAGAAAAAAGGGAAAAAGAAAAGAAAAAGAAAAAAAAATTCCTAAACTTAGAAAATTTGTATTTGCCAACTATTTTTAGATATGAATGACCAAAATTAACATAGATTCATCACCAACTTTTAGTTAAATCTCTTATTTAAATTACTTACCGGACTCTAATTTTTATTTTTATATAATGTCCCTAACTCATTTTCAGCTTTTCAAACTTTTACCCCACTTTTCTTAGAAATTTGCCTATCCTAATCAAAGTGGGTAAAGTTTTGAGTTTACCTAACTCTTATCTGAATAGAGATAGGTTCACAATCCAGTATACTGAATTCCGTGAGGAATTAGACCTCATCTACATGACTGTACCTACACAAACCCAGGAACAAAGATGAACTATACATATGTGACATTTTCTAATTCGACTCCACGTCTCACGGGAAGGGCGTGATTTTCTTCATCTCGGTCAAGCATGACATTTTCTAATTCGACTCCGACATCTCTCGGGAAGGGCACAATTTTCTTCATCTCGGTTTGCTTGACGCGGATCGCAAGGTCCTTGCAGTGCTGCTTCCAGTAGTCGGCCTGCGGATTGATCCACTCTGGCTCCTCGATCTCCATCCTTGAGGCCTGAGGGCGTCAGGGCCGGCGCACCCAGCGGTAGCTAATCGCCTAACCTCCGCCATGAAAAATGCTCACTTAGGGGTGCATGACAAACTGCAATTTCTGTTCCAAAATTAATTTTTCTATTCCAGACTTGTTTTTAGAATAGAAATCCGTTTGATAAACCTATTCCATTTTTTAAATAGATTCTTGTTCCAGAAATAGGTTTGGAATAGAAATCACAAGTAGAAATTTTCTATTTTTCTATTTATGAAATAGAAATGAGAAATAAAAATTCTTCTCATCGTTCGTCAACCAGTCCTTCATCCGTCGCCGTCGATCACCGTCGTCGGTTGCACACCACTTGCCGTCGTCGGTCGCAGGCCGCCGCCGCCGCCGCCGCCACCGCTGCCGCTGCCGCCACCGGTTGCCCACCGCCATCGACCACCGTCTATCAACCACTGTCCGTCGGTGTCCCGCCGCCACCGCCGTCAATTGCCGGCCACTACCAGCCACCAACCGCCGCCAACACCGTCGCCGCCACCAGTTGCCGGTCCACCGCCGTCCAAAAAGAAAAAAAAATTGTGTTGTTATCAAACAGTTATTTTTTCTTAGAAACTCTTCTAGAAATAAAAATATAAAAATCTATTTCTCTTCAAAAACTTATTTCTGAAACATAATGGTTATCATTCATGCCTTTGTGTATCGCAAAACATCCAACCAGGCATGTCCAACATCAGACTAGTTCAATGATGAAATTAACTCTGTCAAACTGCCATGTGCACCAAAATTTGCCAAATGTCTTGGCCAGATTCTTAAGCTCTGGCTTTTCCAAAATTTCAGGGACCCGAGGATTGACCCATGGACCAGATGTGATCTGCAAAGTATAGTAAAAGATGAATTCAAGAAACGAACGTCTCAGGAAAAAAACGACGAAAAGTAAAACAACATACGACCTCATAGACATGGGAATGCCAGATCTTCTGCTCGTCAGGAGGAAGAGCTTGAAATATCTTGTCCGAAACTATGTACTCCACTCGTGCGCAATATATATATGTATTTCAATAGACATACAGAAGCGTCGTCGTTATTTGAACTTACCAGTGAAAAGAAATTGGTAAGTCACCAAATATAGCATATATAAATATATAGACACACACACCACACACACACGAGTAGAACAGCATACTCTCTGGCAGCAATAAAAAAATAATTAGCAGTGCCATGCACCCGATTCATGCGAGCTCAACTAGAACGGGAGTCGGGATTCATATGACCAAAAAAAAAAAACTAGAACGGGTTTCGGGTCGATTCTAGACGCACCAAATTTTAGAACCTCAAGTGGCCGTATCCACTGGCCGACACCAAAACTTTCTTATTTCCGAAGTGAGTAATTTTGCAAATGGGAGAAATGAACTTATATATATACTTGAAGATTAGGTAAAACTTTAGCCTTAAATCCCTCAAACTTGCACCGACCACGTCTCAACTTTCAGAGCAAAAGAATAGAGGAAATATAGTCCATCTAGGCAAAGACATGGTTACATTTTATGATTGACATAATGACCTAAATCAATCATTTCGATCCCAACATAATCCTTGTGTTTTTGCAAAGTTTCTAAGAATTCGTTCGTTTCGTTAATTAAATTCGGTAAGCAACCTAACCGGTTAATGCAAGAAGAACAAATAACTCCGATTCCGTTGATACACCCCCACCCCCACCACCACATCAGCGGAATTTCCCCCTCTGCCATGGAAAGCGAGCTCAAGGACCAGCCTCCTCAAGTCGAAGCCAGAGGCTGAGGATGAAAAGAAAAAAGAGAAGAAAAAAATATATCTTTGGATGAAGATGGCTTTTGACTGGCTGGAAAATTTGGTCACCCTCCTTATCTGAAAGAAATTCACTTTAGGTCATTTTCTTCGGAAAACGAGGGCACTCCATGTACTTATTTAAAATCTTCCCAAAAATACATTCTTACTAAAAACAATAACCCTATTTTTACGTTCTTATCTCCTTTATCTGCTCTTCCATTTCCAAGCTCTGCATAATGTGCGAAGCATCGCGATAGAACCAAGCCATTTTCTCCATTCCCTTATACCCTTCACAGTACATTATCTTCCTTCATGGCTTCCAAGACAGCGATGCTCTTTTTCTCTTTCCTAGCCATCCCATGCTTTCGCAAAGTGGTCCGTGGAGAACCCCTCGTGCCCTGCTATTTCATCTTCGGAGACTCGCTGGTTGACAATGGTAACAACAATAATCTTAAGACCTCGGCCAAAGCCAATCGTGCGCCGTACGGGATTGACCTTTCCAGAACCTGGCCCTCAGGACGTTTCACCAATGGTCTAACCATGGTCGATTTCATCGGTCTCTCTCGCTTTCTCTCCACGTGCTTTGATATTCTTTATGAGCAAAGGATTCTTGTCAAGTTGAACGATCCTAATGATTTCATCTATACTAAAGCAAATTGTGCGTTGAATTTGAGATTTTAGAGATCATTAACTTCATGCACATCAAATGACGAATCAACAGGCTTAAGGCATCATGCTTTCCATGCATTTATATACTTATAACCCGACACTACTTAACCTAGATAAGCAACAGGATAATTTTGTCAATATTTCTTAGCAAACGGTAATAACTCTTAGCGATTATGATCTTTTGCTGTTATCTCAATGCCTACAGATTATCCTGAAATATGGCATGACCAACAATATGGCACATTTATGTTCATATTATTGCAGGATATTATTATCCACCCACCTTTAATCTGCGTAATATGTATAGCAGTATCTTTAGATGCTGGTGTTTGCTTAAAAAGATTGACTGTTTCTTGTTTCTCCAGCACAAGACCTAGGGTTTGCAGATCTCATTCCACCGTATGCAACTGCGTCCGGGGATGACCTCTTGAGAGGTGTGAACTATGCATCGGCTTCAGCAGGCATTCGTCAAGAGACGGGATCAAACCTGGTATAATGAACCCGTTTCTGTATCAAAGACAATAATGCCGTACATGCGTTTATCATCTCGTGCATGCCAATCAGGAAACTCGAACTCTTTACAAGAAATGATGTTTTCTTCCTTGGCAATTTACAGGGCGTTCATATCAGCTTGGACGATCAGCTGCAAAATCACCAAAACGTGACAAAAGCCATCGTTGCTTCAGTCGGAGAGGCTAAAGCAACAAAGCTGCTAAACAGCTGCTTGTACACCGTTGGAATGGGAAGCAACGACTACATCAACAACTACTTCATCAAACGAAGCCCAGCGAGTCGGAACACTCCGGAGCAGTACGCCACGCTCCTCATCAACCAGTACTCCTCTCAATTAAAGGTAACACAGAACCATGCACATGGCTTGATCCAACATTGTAACTTGGTTGTGTTTTGCGAGTTCTTTTTTTTTTTTTTGGTGATCCGGGAACCACCGCGCAGCCGGCGGCGTAAACCCGGGGCGGACTGAGCCACCACCACAAACCTAGCCGCGGGTGAGTCGCGCGAATGTGACGCCTCTGGGATTCGAACCCCTCCTCTTTGTGAGGGAGAGGGAGCCCGAAGCCAGCTACGCCACTGTGGACAGTGGTTGCGAGTCCTTTTCTTGTTCTCATGTATTTTTGAAAACCCTAAATTCTCACCTAACTTGTCATCCCTCATACTGGGGAGGTGCGGACACCTCAAGTATCAAAATTTGGCACAAGTGGACATATAAATGTCAAAACTTCCAAAAACAATTGGTACTGATATTCAATTTCGTATATGTATTAGATGCACGAAATACTAGTTCCACCATATATAGATGCAACGTACCTTCTTCTTTTTTTAATATATTTTTTTTCTTTTTTGGGATTTTTAGGCTCTACATGGTTTTGGAGCGAGAAAGTTTGCATTGTTTAAGCTAGGGCCAATTGGATGCACACCCTTTGCGATTGCATCATCTGGGAAGAACGCTTGCGTACAAGAAATGAACGATGCAGTCAAAATCTTCAACGACAGGCTCCGTCCACTCGTGGATCAGCTCAACAGTGCCTTCACCGACGCTAAGTTCATTGTTGTGAACGGCTTGGCAATGCCGACAGACTTGCCAAGCTGGATCAATGGTGCGTCGCATTTAGCTGACGATCCGCTGTTTCACTTTCGATTTTGCCTATGAGTTTAGACTAATAGACGTGTTCTTTTCCGTTGACAATTTTTTCTTTTTTATAGTGGTAGTAGCAAACACGTGCTGCCCAACGGACCCGACCGGGCTGTGCCTGCCGAACTCCAAGCCGTGTCACACTCGGAGTATACATGCATTTTTCGATGGATTCCATCCGACGGAAACCGTTCATCGTGTAGTTGCAGCAACAGCATACCGAGCTTATCTCCCGACAGAAGCTTATCCTACTGATATCTACCACCTGGTGACATCCTAAGATCAAACCTGGCAAAAAAAAACAGAGAAAGACATCCTAAGATCAAAGAAGGTTTTGATTTTCTTTCTTTTCAGAACGAGTGTTGTCCCTAGAATTTGGGTGACCCTTTGTAATTGATATTTTGCTACTGTATATAGTTAAGCTGTAAAGCCTATATGTAGGCTCATGTATTCTTCATTAGGGATGTCAAATTAAAATTACATTTTTTGTCAATACAATTCTTAACTTTGTATCAAAACCGTTCTTTTCTGAGAAAGCGTTCATCCATCAGCCGCATTGACTGCGTCATTCTGATTTCATCCTCAATTCCATAGCTATTGACTCTTCCGCTGCTAATTTTAGAGAATAGGATTGTTGTCCAAGAGAGCCAAAATCCTCTTCACGTGCCGCCATGTCTCAGAACCGAAGAGCCGCCACTGTTATGAGCTGATTTGGCGCCTTCCATTTGGTATTTAAAAACAAAAAACAAAAAAGACCCACCCACGAACCGCCGTCCTCCAATGAGTCAGACTCGGAAATCAATGTTAGGAATGGAGACCGGCGGATGATGTAGCACATGCCGCCTGGGCTACCACCTCCAGCAAACCATCAGGGCCGAGCCTTTGGGAGTTATTTCATCCTTTTTCGCTGCTCATAATCACCAAGTACCACCACCATTTGCCCTTTGAAGCTCCACCAAGTCGACCCAACTCAACCTTATCTCTATCGGAAGTTCCACGCGCCACCAGTGCTCTCCAGGCATGAGATCTACACACCGGCTATCACCCATTCGTTCCCACATGCTAACATCATTCTTGACATCAGTTTATCGATCGGCACTTATCGCGACCCAATCTCGCCACCCTTGATCCCTCACCATCACGAGGAGAGAAGAGGGGAAAATGTCGGATTTAGGGGTAATTGATAGCGAGAGTTCTCTTACGGCTTGCATTCCAAAAGACTTCATCACCTTGTCTTTCAAATCAATCCTTTCGTGAGTACCCTTCACGAGATCCCAAGCTTGTACCTTGGATGACAACCGAGTGACGCGATTCATATGCTAAATCATGGAGAGTTTCATCGTAACTCATACCCCGCTCGACGAGTTTATTTATACACCCTAGTTGTTTACGACAACCTAAAAATAAGACAGGAGTCGTCACTGGCCTCGTTTTGGGAGTCGGCTAGAAAATCCAATCGAGGAAAATCGAGGATCAGGAGTGTTCCATCGATTCCTATGCAATCAAATATTTAGATTCGGAAACTTAGGTTATGCTAATATTTCTATTAACGCCATTTCGGTACCTAAAATGTATGTTATGTTTTCCTAAGGTGTCCATGCGTTTCTTCTTACATTTTCGGAATCATCAGTCATAAACTAAGCGATCATGCATTGTTAGTCATTTTCATACTATTCTATCTCTAGAAAACAAGAAAAGAAAGCAATCAATGGAATTGAAATTATCATATAGTAAATAAACAATCAAAGAAAGTAATAAATCTACCATGCAATCCCAGAAAATATTTATTAAAAAAAATTGAAAAAGATGAGAGGAAAAGAGAAAATCTTAACTCATCGAGTTTTATACAACAAATGAAACCAAAACATATGTCGAGAAAATAAATAATACATGATAATAGTGGGAATGGACATGAACCTCCACCGCCTTCATGCTTTCTCCATCTTTAAGGTCCTAATCTAAACCACATCGAGAAACCTATAATTAGGTACATATAATGGAAAGAAACAAATATACATATCAAAATAATCAAAAACACGATATCATGTCAAGATCAATCATTTAAAGAAAGTCTAATACAAAAGTCAAATTTTTGAGCCTCGGGATCGACTTTTGTCTTTCGTGCAACGGTCCCACTAAGACACTTACCCAATTCATTTTTGTAACTTATAACAATTGTTGATCAATTGTATTCTCACATGACCAATAATGCTTATAAGGAGACTCGGACCCTGAGGTGCCATAACTTGGCAAAAATGGATATTTAAGTGTCATAACTTACGAAATGTACACTTAAGTGCCAAAATTGGAGCAAAATGGATCACTTGAGTGCCAATCCGGCCAAATTACATACGTGGCATTTTTCCAACAAACCAAATGCAAAACGACGCCATTTCGGCAGCCCTTGGCCTGGGCGAGCAAGGACCACCAACCCTCGCCAAATCTAGGCAAGGGCTCACGACCCTCGTCCCGATCTGAGGTGAGGGCTTGCGAGCCTTCACCGCCGGTTGGCCGACGTCGCTGGCCCTTGGCCAAGGCTCGACAACCCCGACCGAGCTTCCCCCTTCGTCACCGGCCCTTCCCGACAACGGCGAGGAGGTGACAGGGCCGAGAACCGAGCCCTTAGCCGCCTCCCCCAACCCCCTTTTTTTGTTTTTAATTTTTTTAATATTCAAATTATTATTTTTAAATATTTTAACTAAATTTAATTTTTATATTTTTTTACCACATCAGCCCAAAACGATGCCATTTTTTGCATTATTTGGCCATGTCAGCTTACAAAACGGCGTTGTTTTGCACTTGCTTCACTAGAAAATTGACACGTCGGCGTTTTGGCCGGACTTTGGCTAGAGTGGCACTTAAGTGATCTGTTTTTCTTCGAATGTGGCACTTAAGTGATCCGTTTTTCTTCGAATATGGTACTTAAGTGTACATTTCGTAAGTTATAGCACTTAAGTGTCATTTTGTGCTAAGTTATGACACTTGAGATGTACTTCTGCCGTGCTTATAAGTTTCCTAATTAAATGATCTATGTGATCCTAGGATTTTCTCTCGATATCATATATCAACCTTACCATTCATCTAAAAGTCACATGCATTACAAAAATTTTAACATGCATGTAGGTCTTTTGAACCTTATTTCTTAACTAATCAAACAGATGAGTGAACCATCGGCGAATCACTTATTACTGAAGTACATGTGATATTTCAAAAAAAAAAAAACACACACACACACTTCGAAAATTATCCATGAAAATTTTTAACACAAAGTGATGTCTCAATTATGAAAGTCATTCAATTGCCAAGGCTAGCCTGGGCTCTCATAATTGCATTTACAACCGTTGCAAACATTTTGAATACAATTCAAACCGTTAGTCCTAAAAAAAAAAAAAAACAATTCAAATCGTGACTTTCACGATGTCAAATCAGGACTTTAAAAAGGTTTGAAAATATTTAGTATTAAAGAATATTTAAGCTATGGAACACATTCAATTACCAAGGCTAACCCGGGGCTCGCACTAATGCACTCACAAATATCGCAAGCATTTTGAATATGGTCCAAATTACGACTTTTCCTTAAACCAAATCAAGCTTTGGAAAATAATTTTTTAGAAATTGTTTTTGGGAAACATCACAAATACTAAAGTATTTTTTGAAAGATGCAATTTTGAAAAATCCAATTGTTTAACAACAAAGATCAAAACATTTAGAACAATTTTCATGAAGATGGCATGGCCTAATTTCATGCACAAACTAACCTAAAAAGTATAACTAAATAATCATAATCATGTTTATATCAGGAAATTTCAGAACAAGTGTGTAAAGACAACAAAATTTAGTAATACCCATTGACAATCTAACTATGGAAAAATTTCCTAACACATATGACATAATAATGAACAAATTTCGTAAAGGAAGCTTTCCCAAACGAGTTAAATATGATTTTACAAAAATCAGACAACAAGCAACAGCATATCAGAAATTCGTCAAATCAGTAAGACACTCAACCAATATCACAATAATTTGTCCTATCAAAATAAATCTAAAAATCACTAAATTTTCACACAACATAGCCAACATGTTGACAAAGAAGTTTTGTTAATAGACTAAGTGCAGAATCCTAATAAAAAATGGAACAAAAATATCAAAGGTCTGTCCAAACAGGGGGTTAAAAAAGGGGTCCGAATTTGATATCATGTCCAGACTCTGATATAGTTTTGAAAAAGTGCAAAATGGTCCAAACGATGAGCGATCTGTGTAAAATTAGTTGCATCAGAAACCTCTAAATGTGCCTTATGATTTTCTAGAATGGCTCAAGTTCGAACTAGGTCAATTTGGTACCCTAAGATCGAGATCTCTAAAAGTGTTTGCATCAGTAACTAAGGAAACTAAACACAAGCATTCATTATAAAACCTCAAAATCATTCAAAGAATGCACAAATGGCATGAAAAAATCACGTGGGACCTATGTCGCGACCTAAATTTTTAGGGCAATCCTAAAGTTTAGGTTAATGGATTACTAAGTCTGAAGACTTGGCGCGGACCCTCCAAAGTCCTACCAATCGCGACTTGAAATTAATCAATTTAAACATGCAATTCTATTCAATTTGGAGCCGCCACTAATCAATTAGGGTTGATTAGAAACCCAAATAAAGTATGGGAGAATACTTTATTTTTACGAACCAGAGATTCAATAAGTCCGGGACATGATTACGCTAGATTAGTCTAACGTCCTTTCGGTACCTTTTATTTTAATTTCAAAAATATTTAGCAGGGCAATGTTGATTAATTTAAACCTAAACTACTAACATGCAAATGGTGATCATACGGGTGCACAATCAATAGAATAACATTCAATAAAAAATGTTAATACAAATGCATGCCCTAAACATGATTTCTAAATGACAAGACACCTAATTTTTCTTTTTTTTTTTTTTTTTTAAATGTCAATTATATGCGATCCTAATCTAAATTTAATATGCATGGATTTATTTTAATGACATGCGAGATGCAATTCATATGGTATGACTTAAACTTATCACTATATGTATGCAATCTAATTTATATAATCCTAAATATGCATGTGCTACGTGATATGAGATGAATGACATGGTATTTCTACATGCATGCTCTTTTGTGATTTTTTTTATGATGATTCATTTTTTAATGCACACATGCAACCTATGCTAAATAATGATGATATGAGATTAATTATAGATTATCCTATTAACTAACCAAGGAAATGATTTTTTTTTATTTTTTAATGACATAATGTTTTTTATTAGAAAGAAAGTAACTTAATGGTGCAATGATCATCTTTTAGCATTTTCTTTTTTTATTAAAAAAAATTAAACTATAACTCATATGGCATGCATAACACTTTTTGTTCTTCTTTTTGTTTTACTAAATGAAAATTGACTTAATCTAAAACTAATTAGGCTAACTAAAGTGAATGATATTCTAATTTATTTTAGGAATCAATTTAACTTAAACTATATTTTATCCTAAAAGCTATATAAAAAATCAAGACATGCCAACATTATTTAAAATTAGCCCTAACAAAAATCACTCATCTAAAAGTATAATCTAAAAATTATAATCGTATAAATGCAATTCTAATTTACTAACCCTAAGACTATAGTCCTATTTTACTAAACCTAAATGCTCTAATGCAATATTTAGATTTTTATGCATTTTCTGATTTTTTTTTAATTTTTTTAATCTTTCCAAAGAAGTAATTATTTAAAAGAATGAAGATAAGAATTAAAATAACCGAAAAAATAATCCGTTGTCTCACGGATTAAATTAATAATTATTTTAACTCTAATGTTTTAACAATTGAAATGCTATCAAAATTCCTAAAAAATTAAAGTAATTAAAAAAATGACCCGAAGTCTTACGAGTCAAATTAATAATTACCTTAATTTGGGATAAAACTCATAATGTCTACAAAGTCTATAAATATTGACATACAATACTACAACTTAAAAAAAAAGCTAACATAACATGAAATAAGTAAAAAATATATATACTACCTAAGGCCCTGCAACACAAACAGGGGAGGCGACAGGTGGGTCGGGAGCACAGCAGCAGGCTCAGATCAGGAGCGGCGGCGGCAGGAGCTCGAGGCGGTGGCGTCGGGTGTCGCCCGGCGACCTGCGGAAGGGACAGAGGCGTGCGGTGATGGGCACTGCAGATCGCGGCAGGTCGCAGGCGTCGGTTCGGAGGAGGGCGCAGCGTCGGGAGGAGGGCGCGGCGTCGGGTCGTCGCGGCGATGGTGCGAGATCGGGCACGGCAGCAGCAATCGTCGGAGGAACAAAACACTGCCAGCGTCTCTGGTGGCTCGGAGCAGCACGAACACGCGGACAAGGCAGGGGCGCGGCTTCAGCAGGCGTCGGGTCAAGGCGTCGCTGGCGAAGGGCACGTCGGAGACAAAGTAGCGCAGGAGGTCTGGGCTGATCACGAACAGAGCCGAGGTCGTCAGGGAAGAGTCCGGCGAGGTGGCGGTAGCTAGTGTGACGATTGGGACTAGCTGCAGCTGCTGCAGCGGCGTCGTGCTGCAGACGGAATGTGGCGGAAGAGTTCAGGCTGCTGCAAGTCGCGGCCAAAAACCGGCGAAGTGTTGCTGTGGGCGTCGCTTGGCACAAGGGGACTCGAGATCCGCAAAGGCGTCGCAGAACAGAAGCTTCGTTGCGGCCGAGGGCGAAGCGACGCGCGTGGCGAAGTGGACGGCGGTAGTCGCGCGGTGAGGCGGAGTGGCAACAGCAGCTCGACGGCGCGGAGGAAGCGGGCAGCAGGGACGTCGGACGGGAATTCACGAGGAAGATGAACAGTTGTTCATCCTTTTGCTTTTTCCTCTTTTTTTTTTTTTTTTTTTTTACTTTTTCTCTCACCTGACACTCTCTCTCACCTCTCCCTCACCTCTCCCTCACGTCACCTCACTCTCTGCCCCCTGTACACTTTCCTTTTTCCAGCAAAAAGGACAACCCAAAGCTTTTTCCTCTCATCTCTTCAGTTTTCTATTCTTTTTTCTTTTTAGACGAACCATCAAGAGAAGCCCCCTAAAGGACAGAATTTTTGCTCTGAATTTTTTCGAATTTCTTCCCCCTTTTGTTCCGAAATCTCGCCCTTTATTTATAGAGGAAGGCTCAGAGTTGTTTTTGCTAGTGAGATATTCACTCAACAACTCCAACAGTAAAAAGGCTCCAAAATCAAATAAAAACTGATTTTTTTTTTTAATTTTGAAAAGAAGATATATTTTCAAAAATTTCCAAAACCGAATTTTTATTTTATTATTTTCTAAAATATTAGGTGTCAACAACCTAGGATTAAATGCGACGGAAAGTTTGGATAATAATCTAATCCTAATTCGGCATGAAAAATGTCATACAATTTAAATGGCATTATGAAATAATTCATGATTCCTAATGATATGCTTTGGAATTTTAAGTGTGATGAAGACTTTTATGAGACAAATTTAATGCGCAAGATGCTACTAAAAGGACATGACCTAAACATGTATACAAACCTTGCAACATGTGGTTCAACCATCAAAAAGGCATGATCGTAAGATTTAGTTTCTAAATGACTCAAACAAGCATGGAAGATGCACATATGACAAGGTTTCATTTCAGCATTAAATTTACAGAACAAGCATCATTTTAACCATTCTCAAGACATGCATAAATATTACTAAAAATCTCACATATAGAGCATGCGATTATGAATATTTTTCATTGAGAGTTCGAAACTCAACTATGATCATATGAGTCTTTGTAAAGCATGCATCAATTGAACATATATATCATATATTTCA
Organism: Eucalyptus grandis; assembly: GCF_016545825.1. NCBI lineage: Eukaryota > Viridiplantae > Streptophyta > Magnoliopsida > Myrtales > Myrtaceae > Eucalyptus > Eucalyptus grandis. The sequence goes on from NC_052615.1 coordinate 8,204,362, forward strand.
ACTCTCATGAAAGATGTGAGACCAGATAGGTGCATTTTGGACTTAATTTTATCAAAACAGAATTCAAACCAATGAAGGACAAATTGTCCTTTGTTTAGATATAAGCGATTTTGACTTAACTAATCATGTCTAAAAATTTCGAAAAAAAAAATACAAGACATGCACAATACTAATATGAGCAACTTTTATGAAGGAAGTTATTCCAGAACCCAACAGAAAAATCAGTACAAAAATAGCAAAATCAGAAATCAATATAGAACAAATGAACCTAGGTTTATATCTGAGTAAATCTGACCTAGTTAAGCACATCCAAAAATCATGAAAATATTACAGGATGTGCACAAAAGGATTTGGAACAAAATCATGATGACAATTTGGTCAAAAAATGATCATGAAATTCAACACAAAAATAGCAAAGACAGAAGGCGGAACAGAAACAAAATTGAAAAAATACCTAGACTATTGCATAATCGCTCATCATTGGAGGTGTTTTTCAAGGGTTAAAAATCGTTTAATCGGGCATGTAACCTATCGATTCAAATCTCATGACGTGTATTATCAAAGCCTAGGACTCGAGATCAAAAACTAAGGTTTAAGACCACAAATTTGCCTTAATAGAAAGTTAGTTCCAAAGACATACAAATTTCCAAAATAGATTTAGGAATACAATCATCACTCAAATCATTAATTAATCATTGCAGTAATCATAATCATTGATCTTAAGTATGTAAAAGTTCATAATCTTGAATCATATACCCAATTGACTAGCTCGATCTTGCTTCATCGAATTCGAGTTTCGAATCGTTACCTTCGTCGCAATTTTCGTCGATTTTTATTGCGATCAATCGAACCAAAACGCCAAAACACTTTTGAATCTCCATGGACCGCCAAGGATCATATTTGAATTGCCTAGGACCTTAGAACCGCCGTTAACCTCTGGCTAGGATCACTAGAACCATTGGTCCGAGTTGGACCGGCTATGGATGTCGAAAGAGGAGATAGTTCAATCAGACAACTTCTTATCAAAATTTGGTCAATCTTCGACCACAAATAGATCAACAAGGAAGAGGAGATGGCCGCGGGGCTGCGTAGCAGTCAGCAAACCGCTAGCATGAGGCCAGCAAGCCTAAACCGGCGATGAACTGGTTTAGTTTGCAAGGAGTGGGAGAGAGAGAGGGATTGGTTTAGGCCAGAAAAATAGAGAGAGAGAGAGAGAGAGAGAGAGAGAGAGAGAGAGAGAGAGAGAACTAAAGATAGAGAATAGGTTTCGTACCAAATGAGCTCCCCTTGAAAACGGAGAAAAATTTCATTTATATACTCCCCACATTAAGTGTCAAAGGTCAAAAATCGATTTTGAAGGCTTTATCATGATCTCAAGGTGTCGGATAATTGATCTAGTGGGTTTAATTTACAAAAAAAAACCAAGCCAAAATCAGGAATTGCGTCAACATGTCCAATTAGGGGTTAATTTGCAATTTGACGAAATTCAATAATCAATCTGTAAAATTTTGGAAAATTGAAGGTGTATAAGTGAAATTGACATTGATAGAGTTCCAAAACTGATCACTAAAGGCCAAGAACCGACCGGTAAGGGCCTAAATCGGCCAATCTTGTCGGTGGCAAGTCAGACCGATTTGGTTCGGTTCGGCTGGATTTTGATTGATTCTTGACTGGTTTGGTCCGATTCTAGTTATTTTGTCCACTTGCGACCCTTGTGGGTCAAAATTTATGCAATTTGGTCCCTAAAAGACCAAATTAAAAAGTACTTTTATCATTTTTAAAAAGAAATTGGTCAATTAAGATACAATTAAGCCAATCAAACCTTATGAATGTGATCCAGAGGTCTTTTATTGACCTAATTGAATGATTATCGTGAAAAACAACGAGTCAAAACCATTGGTGCTTTGAAAAGGGCCTAAAAGGCTACAACAGTAAAATTTTCAATTCAATGGGCAAAATTGCTTTATCTAATGAGCTACCCATATGTAAGATCACTTATCATATTCAAATTAACCTTAAATTGAAGCACTCAAGCTTAGGTCAAAATGGATCTAAGCCTAATATAAAAATTAGATTTAGATTCATGAAATTAAACCATAGCCATGAATAGGTCAATTCGAATTTTGTCGATTAAAGCTTAATTGCTTGATTTTCTAATGCCTAGGAGAATAAAATTCTTCAAATTGATGAGTTCTTATATGAATTTTACAAAATCAATTTCAAATTTGGACTTATCTTAAGAATATGAGTAAGAAACAACTGTTCGTTCACAAATTATGAATGATCAATTTTTATTCCCTAATTAGGGTTCAAAACAACAATTCGTATTTTGACTCGATAAATTGTGAAATTGAAAAAACAAGCAGATTTCAGATAGTCCTTAAACAAAATGTCAAAAAATGAACTACACATAATTATTACTAGAATAAAAGTAATATTATTTGTGGTTGATTTAGAACCTAAAACTAAAAATTCAAAAATCAAGATTTTTAATCAAATTTGAAATTTTTAACATAAAGGTTAAATTTGCATTAAAAAAATTGTATTTGTGTATTTTTTTATTTTCTTTTTTTTTTTTTGTGAAGATTTGACCAAAAGTCAACCACTTAATTGACTTCTCCTAAAAGGTTGATTTTTGGTCAAATCTTTAAATTTTTAAGAAATTGATTTGACAAAAGTGAAATTAAAGTTAAATGGAATATTTTTAGGTAAAAAAATCAATTTTTGACCGAAGGTTTACTTTTGGTCAAAGATTGACCAAAAAGTCAACCCCATTGACTTTTCGGGTTTTTCTTGAAAATGAATTGGAAATTATTTAAAAACTACAATGCAAAAGAAATAAATAAATAAACGATACTTTTTGGTCGAGAGATAGGGCTCCGTCGCGATCAAAAATCCAAATCTTGATTTTTTTACCTTTTAATGACGCTTCGACTAAAAATCAGGTATTAATGGCATTGACCTTCATTGACCAGACTGGTTCCAACAATATTTGAACTAATTTGGTTCTTTCTAGACTAGTTTGACCATATATTAATTGGTTCAACCATATTTAGACTGGTTTGATGTTATTTCTCATTCGTTTGACCCTTTTCAAACCAATTTAGCCCTTTTTTTCTTTCATATTGATTCTGACCGGTTCATGCATTTTTAGATCGATTCTAGGCCATCTCAAACAGATTCCCAAGGCATTTTGACATTCTAAGTTCATTTTTGGCCTTATTTGATCTAGATCAACTCTCCAGGTACTAGTTTCTTCACATTTTGTTTAATCTATTGTGTTGAAGCTGATATAGTTCCTATTATGGATGAACTAGAAGTTTCGATATCCAATTACCATCGAGTACGACCTACACAACTTACAGGGACAGCTAACCGAACCCCTAAATTGAGGTCCACATACAAGTTCATCTACCATTGCTACTACCGTAAAGAGTTCTCTTGATGGATTGTTTGTCACTCTTTCATTAGATGATCTTCATTCCTTTTTTTTTTTATAAATAATTTAGTACTTCTAGCTTCTCTGTTCCTTCTGTTATGTATGTCACTTTAGATACTTCTTATTCATGGTATTTTGACTTTGCTCGCTTCGATCATATGACCTCAAATTCTGATTTGTTTCAGTCAAAATCATCCGATTCACATGTCCCTACTATTCACACCGTTGATAATTTTCAAATGAGAGTTAGCCAAACAAGAAACATTTCAACATCAACATTATCCTTACCTAATACATTTATGGTTCCCAAACTGTCCCTAAATTTGATTTTAGTTGGATAATTGTGTAAAGTTGGCTTTTATGTTCACATCTCTTCCCATGGTTGCCATGTGCTAAATCTGCAAATGAGACAAACTACTAGCACAAGCAATAGAGTGGGACACCTATTTGAGCTTGTTTTCTTGAATATTCCTAACTCCTTTGCTAGTTGTGCAACCATAGTGTCAACTGAAACTTGGCATTCCCGGTTAGGTCATGCTTCATCCTCTACATTAAAAACCTTAATTACAAATGGTCATTTAGGTTCTATTGATAATAAACATTTTAATTGCCTAACTTGCCAATTGGGAAAATGTCATGCCTTGCCTTTCAATCTTAGTGAATCCATCTCTCATCCTCCTTTTGATCTTCTTCACTCTGATATTTTAAGACCATCTCCAACTCCCACAATGTAGGTTCTCGCTATTTTGTAATCTTTATGAATGATCATTCTAGTTATACATGGCTTTATCTTATGAAAAATCAATATGAATTTACTCAGATCTGCCGTGATTTTGTTGCCATGATAAAAACACAATTTTCTCTAGATATCGAGGTTTTTCGTATTGGTAATACCATGGAATTTAGAGAAACCGAATTTCTTAGAATTCTCTTCCAAAATGGTACTATATTTCATCGTTCTTCTCCAAGGACTTCCGAGCAAAACGGTTGAGCAAAACGTAAACATAGGCATTTTTATATATTACACATACTCTTTTAGTCTCTGCTTCTTGTCCCAGACTGTTTTGAGGATATGCTTGTCTTACTACTATTACACCATTAATCATACTCCGTCACCTATAATAGTTAACATTTCTCTTTATGAGCATTTGTCTGATAGTATATCCAATTATAGTCTTCTTTGAGTCTTTGGTAGTGCTTACTTTGTACATCCTCACCCACATGAACACATAAAGTTAGAGCCTCACGCTCATTTATGTTGCCTCCTTAGGTATGGCAATGCGCAAAATGGTTATAGATGTTGGGATCCTATATCTAATTGTCTCCGTGTATCTTGTCATGTTAACTTTTGGGAACACGAGATGTTTTCTACTCTTCATTCCTTCAAGTCATTGCCTCATGTTCTTTTCTTCATTAATACTTTCATGGATTTATTTATGGAAGACCCCACATCTCCCTCCACTCGTGAATCCTCCTCTCCATATTCCTTCAAATATTGATGCTAGTTCTACTAGTGAAACCACCTTGGCAGCTTCCGACATGTCTATTGCATCTGCAGACTCACCATTAGCTAACATCCCATGTCCTATGTCCATCACTCCACCAGAGTAAGTCAACCTTCTATTCAACTTCATAATTACCATTACTTCTCATTCTAAGCCTCACACATATAGAGAAGCCAACACTAATCCTCTTTGGCAGTAAGTGATGGTAGATGAATTACAAGCCTTAAATAAATCTCATATATGGGTTTGGTTGATTTGCCTCCTAGTAAGTCAATTGTAGGTTGTAAATGAGTATATATGGTTAAAACAAAGGCAATGGTACTATGGATCATTACAAAGCTCGACTAGTGGCGATAGGCTTTACTGAGGAATACAGAGTTGACTATGAAGAGACTTTTGCCCTTGTTGCACGTCTTACTTTTATCTGTAGTCTTCTTGTTATTCTTGCAGTTAAGTGTTGGTCTCTATTCCAGATAATTGTTAAAAATGCATTTTTGAACGGTGATTTTACTAAAACGTCTATATGGTGCCTCCTCATCTATATACTCATTCTTCCAACAAAGTGTGTCGATTACACAAAGTATTATGTGGTTTGAAACAGGCTCCTCATGCATGGTATTCCAAACTTAGTTTTACCATGAAAACTCTTGACTTCAAATCCAGTTCTTATGATCATGCTCATTTTGTTAAACGCAAATCTCATGGGTATATATGCTGCTCTTATATGTGGACGACATGGTTATTACAGGTGATGAACATATTAGCATTTCAAAGCTCAAGCAATATCTCAATCAACAATTTGAAATGAAAGATCTCAAGTGACTCAACTACTTTTTAGGCTTTGAGGTTCATTTAGATTCCTATGGTTATTATCTTTCACAAGCCAAATACGCCACTGATCTTATCTCTTTAATTGGACTCACTAACAACAAGATACCTACCACTTCTATTGAGACCAATGCCAAATCTGATGCGAAAAATGAGGCTCCTCTTTCAAATCCTCCACTCTATCGATAGCTTGTTGGCAGTCTTATATATCTCACTCTCACTTGACCTAAAATTACCTATGTTCTCCATATTGTTAGCCAGTACACAACTGCGCCTTGCACAACGCATTTGGTTGTAGTACTTCAAATTTTTCGCTACATTAGGGGTACGTTATTTAATGACCTTCACTATTCCTCTCAATCTACCTTGGAGGTGACGGCTTAATTTGATGTTGATTGGGCTTATGACCATCAAGATCATTGCTCCACTACGAGCTATTTTTCTTTTGGGCACTTCACTTATCTCTTGGCGTAGCAAGAAACAAACTGCTATTGTTTGACCTAGTTCATGGCAAATATATAAAAATCTCATTCAAATGAAAACTTTTAAAAAATAGAAAATCTAGTATGATCCTTTGCTCCCTCTTGCATGATCCTATACAAGACAGGAGGTAGGAGCGGAGTGAATAGAAATTTTTTCATGAAAAAATATTATTGAGAATAATCATTATGTCGCTTAAAATATTTAAGCTCAAAAGCATAAGGCCGAAATAGGCATACTATCCCCAATTAACAGGCACCACAGGCCATTTTTCAGGAGACTATCTCTTAGTTTCTTGACATTTTACTCTTGAATCTAGACCTTTGAGTTTTAGATATTCTAATCCACAAGTTCCATAAGGTGGCAAGTGGAGAGCATACTAAAACCATACCATCTTATCGAGCTAACAACAAAGTTCTAATTAGGAGAAACCATTGTAGAAGAAGGAGAAAAGGGATTTAGAAAGCCATGAGAGATATCACAATACAATTTTATTTAAGCGGTTAACAATTCCAAGGATCTGTTGGATTTGTTTGTAAGAAAGATTCTCATTTGGAAATTTAGGGTGTGAATGGTAACGTTTCTATTCTTTTTTTGTTCCAAGGAACGAGAAACAAAAAAAGTGTTTCATTCCGGAAAACAATTTTTGAACAAAAGAACGCGTTTGGTAATATTTGTTCCGGGAATAAAAAATGAATAGAAACACGTTTGGTAAATTTTATTCTTTTTTTATTTCTTTTAATTTTTTAAACATTTTTATTTTATTTTTCATTTTTTTCCTTTCTTTTTTATTTTTTTCTTTTTTCGGCGGTCACCGGCCTCCGGCGACCGGCCGACGGGGCTAGCAGCCTCGCCGTGGTTGGGCGAGGCTCGGCCTCGCCCGCGCTAGCGACGCTCCGGCGAGGTCGCCGACCCTCGAGGGCGTCACCGGCCCTCGACGGCCGGTCGCCGGCCATGGCCGAGGCCGGCGATCGGCGAAATAAAAAGAAGAAAAAAAGAAGAAAAGAAGAAGAGAAGAAGAAGAGAGAGAAGAGAAAACGTTTCTTCATTTTGTTTCTAGAACAAGAAACAACAATTTGTTGTTTCTTTTTTTGTTCTTATTTGTTCGAAACAAAAAAACAAAAAAAACAAACGCAACCAAACGCGTTTCTGTTCTTTTTTGTTCCCAGAACAAAATCAATACGAAGTGTTCGAAACGTTTCTTTGGAATGTTTCCATGCACGCCCTTAAAGTTCTTTTGCAATATGATCACTTGGTTGGAATGCACCATCCTTGAGCTGCATACCTAGTAATCCAATCCTTGGCTAGGCAATCTTCATCTTTTTGTGATAACATAATACCATGCTGCTTGACGATATGAGCAAATTGAATGAGTACCTTGTCTATGCATTTGCACTAATTGGATGGAATATCTTGCCATGGCCTATTGGAATAATGAGGATGCTATTTTTAATCCAAAATGAAGAACCTTCCACTGTAATTGTTGATTTGGTATGCAAAATTCTGTCTTATGTCTATCTTTTGGGTGGATTTCAAGTTGCCAAAAACCTAGCTTCGGATCAAACTTAGCATAAATCTTTGCATTTGACAAATTAAAGAATAAAATTTTCCAGCTGGGTGAGGAAAACTTATCATCCTGGTAGAACAAATTAAGATGTTGGTAATTGATGATCAATATCTTTTTGCCTTTTACTTGCTCAACCCATTTTTCTACATAAAATGCTTCATTTGCCCGTTCCGAGTTTATGGGCTCATTGGTCCTTATTGGATGAAATCTTTGCTTTCTTTCTGGGCTAACTAGAGATTCAATGGGTTCATTCCCTTGAGGCTTGCTCTAGTTGAATTGACATCTTCATTCTTCTTGAAGGGCAATCTGATGAAGAATTCTAAATTTTTCCATAGAGGGTCGGAACATTTATTAAGAAACTTTGAATGGTTCTCAACACATGACTCCAAAAGAGTTTGGAGGATTGGATCAAGGGTTTCAAGATGGATTAAATAGAGCCTTTTAGTCTCCACTCTCAAAATTATGTTTAGAATTTAACCCATTGGACATGATTCTTAGATCCAGGATTTGGGTCTGAATATCCCAACCAATGATTATGTCTCAATATGGGAATGGTGATCCAAAAATTCAAGTAATAATGGTGCATTGTGGAAATAACCGAATCTTAATGGGCTTACTCCTTAGTTGGGTGAAAAAAGTGTTTCCAAATGTAGAAGTAAAATATCAGGTATAGAGTTCCTAATATTCTTTAGTTGAAGCTTTGGATCAAGGATAGAGGAGTTTGCATCGATATCTATGAATGCAATCGGGGGAATGCACATAGTAGATTAGGATGGAAGGAGCTGAATGGGAACATATGGCTTGAAAGAAAGAGGTTATTCTTTAGTGACATGTTAGAAATCTTGAGCAAGCCCCGCAAGAATACAAAGAACTCTAAAGAATTCTGTGCCAACACAAAAAAAGTGCTTCCTCTAGAGATTTGGCAAGAAGGTAACACTATCCGGCAACATACTAATATAGGAAATCACCAAATTCATCCAACCTTTAGAGAATACCATGGAGAAGAGCTCAATTCCAGCCTTGATGAAGCACTTGCTTCTTCCTCCCAAGATCCATGGGGTGAGCCACTAGCCTAAGACCCATACTCGGCTAAATCCTTGTCCACATATTTGTAGCTAGCTTCCACCACCTTTGAAAATTAGTCCCACTAACCACACCCCCAAACAAACTAGTCATCTCACTTTTAGAAAAGATGAACATATGGTCTATCTTCATCAGGACTCCCTAAAGAGCCTATTGCTAATTAGCTTTTTTCATAGTGGAAAATTGATTGCCTTATTCACGCCTTTCGCAAAGCAAAGGATGGAGACAACTCATACAACTCAACAAACAACATTGAAGAAGGTTTCAGCAATAAGATAGGGTAGTGTGCTTGGTGTATAGTGCTTTAGCATCTTTCATACTATGTGTGCTTGGTGTGTGCGTGCTTTAGAATGTTTTGTACTATGTTGTTCTATAATGTGCATGATGGAGTGCTTTAGCACCTTTTGTACTCTAGCCTCGTTGTAATATGTGGAGCATCTTCAAAGAGACTTGTTGTCTAAATGCCTTGTGTGTTTTTCATTCAAAGCACATGGTGCTTGTTCGTGCCTAAATAAAGCGATGTATTGTGTATTGGAAGGGCATATTGGCCTTCCCTAAATAAAATCATAAATGATATCTCCATGGCTTTCTAAATCACTTTTCTTCTTCCCCAAAATGGTTTCTCCTAATTAAAACTTTGTTGTTAGCTTGGTAAGATGGTATGGTTTTAGTATGCTCTTCACTTGCCACCTTGTGAAACCTGTGGATCAAAATATCTGAAACTCAAATGTCCAGATTCAAGAGTAAAAGGTCAAGAAACTAAGAGGCAGTCCCTCAAAAATGGCTTGCGGTGCCTATTAGTTGGGGATAGCATACCTTTTTGACCTTATGCTTTTGAGCTTCTTCCTTTAACAATTTATGCCTAAACATTTTCATAAATGATAAAAATAATTTTCGCTAATTTGTTTTTATAAATGATACAAATAATCATTTTTAGGAAAATATTTTTCAAATCATTTATTTTTCACTAAACAAATAGAGCCTAAGATATGCTTTTTTATGCTTTTTTTGGGCAGGTGGCCAATCGATTGGAGTTGACCGAACTTGTAAGATGATCTTCAATCAATCAAGTGATAGACATACACATAAATGGAAAGGCCTGCATTAGCCATATATCCTCGTAATTACAAAATGGATTCTTCCAATTTTAACTATATTATTTTGATAGTATTGGATAGGGGGTGCAAAAGAATCGGGACCCACCCGGACCGCCCGAAATTAGACCAGAACCGTCCAGAACCGGTGGTTCTTGAGGGAACCAGTCCGGTTCCCGGTTCCAATTTATGGGAACTAATTGGTACCGGTCTAGTTCCCAGTTCCATGGGCGGATCCACCCACCTGCCCACCTAGACCAGACCGATTATATTAAAATAATATATTAATTTTTAATATTAAAAATTACATCCCGAGCAACTTACGCCTAAAACAACAGGATGGTCATATGCAAACATGAAAGACAATTCCAGCAAAAGATAACAACACATAATTGTACGCTTCTGCACCAGATAGTGAACTTTCCAAAGCACATTTCATGTAATCACATGTGACTCAACCATGCATAGGATGGCCAGGACTAGAACACTCGAGATTCATTCCAGATGTATTTATCGGTGATTAAAAGAACGGGATAATGAATCCCGCGCACTCCTCAACTATATCACACTAGCCTAAGACCAGATTCCGATCTTGATTCTATCACCTCGGACACTTAACCAAGAAGAAATTCACTCAATCGCCCTAGGAGGCCATAACGGGAAGAAACCCAAATTGTGACCACAAAAGACGAACGGAATAGTACCCGAAGCCGGAGCAAGAACGAAGCCAAAAACAATGCGGGGAAATGGACCCAGAAAGCGAATCACGAGAGCGAGAGCGAAAGACGGCATACCCATTAGAGCATAGCAGAAACGGAGGCAACACAGAAGGGAGGGAGGAGTCGAGGGGCAGGGGAACGCTGGCGAGCTTCACCACCGCGATGACAAAGAGAGGACAGGAACCTGTGGGTACTGCTCCAGTTCTTGGTTCCATGGGCGGATCCGCCCACCCGCCCACCTTGATAGCAACAGGTTTATCCATCCCTTTCTCTATTCGGCCCTCCAGAAAATCGTCGTCACCCTTGACAGCAACGGGTCTATCCGTCCATCCCTTTCTCTATTCAACCTTTTGGAAAATCGCCATCGCCCTCGACAACACTAGGTCCATTCGTCCATCCCTTTCATTGTCTCGCTATTCGGCCCTCCAGTGTTGATATTATTATTATTGTGAGACCAGTTCCCGAGTGGATCCATGCAACTAACGGGTGGATCCCGATTTCAATTTTTCGAAACTAGTCCTTAGCGGGCGGTTCCCGATTCTAGGTCGGGAACCACCCGCCCAGACCATGCACACCCCTAATATTGGATGGTTAGTACCATTAGATAAGATAAGTCTCACATGAGATGCATATGATCCAATGATGAATCTAAGTAGGGTTCATGTGTGGTAGGTACATGCAAATACTTGCTACTTGGATTGATCATTACATACCCGTGATGCTGATGGAGCCGTTTTGAGTTAGATCCATCACAAGATCCACATTGATTGAAGAGCAGATAACTAATGAATAACCAATGTTGGGAATAAACCCTAAAATCTGATCTCATCGCACGGGTGAAGTTGAGGCACATACTAGTGATATGTTGTAACTTATTGTGCATGTGTAACCTCGTATCTCACCTCTCTTCTCTCTCCCTGCGTTCTATATAACATGCAAGCATGGCCTTCGGTTGTTCTCATCTACATATTAATCATTTAGGGTTTCTATGTCCTTGATTCCTTCATGATTCTTCCTTTCATGGCTTCTAATATAATGTTGCTCCTGCTCTTGACATATGCCATCTCAAGCTTTCTCAATGCGGCCCACGAGGACCCTATGGTCCCCTGCTATTTCATTTTCTGCAAAGTTGCATGATCATATGGATTCAATTTACGATCCACAACATGCAACGCGAAACTTAAAGTCTTAGGACGATTAGTGTTAGTAACATACTTGTCTTCCGTTCAAAAAAGAAAAAAGAGGCTTCCCAAAATTGTTCAGCTCAATCCCTAGGCTTCACGGATTTAATTTTGTCCCACGCGACCGCGAGAAGGTCCGGCTTACTGAGAGGCATGAACTATGCATCAGCTTCATCTGGCATCCGTGACGACACAAGATCGAACCTGGTAATAAACAACCACACGGGGCGTGTAGATATACTGTAAATGTCCATTTCGGAAACTCTTGAAGCGTTTTTGTGGCAAATAATGTCTGTTTTATTTACACGGCGATCATATCAGCCTCTATAAGCAGCTCAAAAATCACCGGAATTTGATCAATTCCATCAAATCCTCTCTCAGAGATCCGAGCAATACCGGGCAGCTGTTGAAAATGACGACTACAACAATTACTTCCCCTCCGGCGACAGAAGTGGTGAGGAGTGCACTCCGGAATAGTTCGCCTTGCTTCTCATTGGCCAATTGACCTTGCAATTACAGGTAAAAAAACAGTGAACTTTTGGGTCATTTTTGGGGACCTTTTCGTGCCCTAAACCAGTTGAGGATCGGTCCATGTCACGGTGTAAGTCGTTAGTAGACGGACGGGGACATTCATTCCATGCTTGCCACATAAAGTTTCTAGTCTTTTCGATGCAATTTGAGGGCGATGAACTAATGATTCTGGATGTGAGTTTGTCCCTGCAATCGAATCTTTTTTCTTCCGGCTCTTTAGACTTTGCACGGCTACAGAGTGAGGCCCTGCAGGCCCTTCGCGATCGTGAAATCCGGCAACTGGCAACGACACCTGCGGGACCAAATGGACAGCGCGGTGCAGATCTTCAACGACAAACTCAAAGAGCTCTTCGACGAGCTCAACGGACAATCGCCCGAAGCGAAGTTCATATACGCGAACATGATTGCGATGGCGTCGGGCGCCAGGGACGATTTCCCCCAGTGGTACAGTAGTTACTCATCTGAGAAAGGCGCATGGCATGTGCATTTGCCGGACAAGCTTGTAAAGCTTCATTTTCACCCGTCTTTTTCCCCGGCAGCGAAACCGGCGGGTGCCTTGAGGCGTCGACGCCGTGCCGACAATCGGAGTGCATTGCATTTTTCGATGGATTCCACCACTCCCGGAAGCCATCAATGAAATATTTGCGAGGAGAGCGTACCGATCAAGTTCTCCATCCTACCGATATCTCGCACTTAGTGGGATCTTAAAATCGAGAAATTTCTGATTTTCTTCCGTTCCTTTTTTCGGTAAATTTGCCATAGCATTTGGTGTTTTTTCTGATGGACTATCAGGTATATCATACATGGTATAGTTTTCTTTGCTTTTCCCCGTAAAATTCCATTTTCTGACGTGTCCATATTTGAATTTTCTATTGGAGTGCTACAGTGATCGATTTCTATCGTTTCGTATTAAAGTTTAATATGGCGGTAGGCGTCAAAAAAGTGTGCAAAAAAATTTAATTAAAAAAAAAAAGAGACCGGTGAAATATGACATGTAGGTATCTTTAGTAAAATTCCTATTTTTTTAAGTATGGAAATTAATCAATATGTACAGTATTCAACTTACCATTAGTTGCATAACTTACAAAGAAAATTCGAATTTACTAACTCTTAGCAAACTCCCTATATTTACCAACTATTTTTAGAGATTATAGAGCAAAAGTAACATAGATTCATCACCACCTTTTTCTCTCATCTTAGTTACTTACTGTCTTAAATTTATATTTTTATATAATTTCCCTGACTTTTCCCACTTTGATTAGGATTGGCACGTTCCTAAGAAAAGTCAGGTCGAATTTTGTAAATACTCTTACTGAACAGAGAGAGCTTCACAGCCCAGTACACCAAATTCCAAGAGGAATTAGACCACATCTACATACTCACATTCAACATATCCATAACTATAAATTCACATCCCCAGAAACAAAGGACTATATATATATACTTGACATTTATTACTCTAATTCGACCCCAAATTCTCACGGGAAGGGCGTGATTTTCTTCATCTCGGTTTGATTGATGTCGATCGCGAAGCCCTTGCCGTGCTGCTTCCAATAGTCGGCCTGCGGATTGATCCACTCCGGCTCCTCGATCTCCAGCCTCGAGGCCCTGAGGGCATCGGTCGATATGTTGTACCTGTCGTCTCTCTTTTGGACCAAGTCCGGCCTCACCCTCCCGAGGTTCACGCCCTGGGGCGACATCATCAAGGCCGGTGCGCCCAGCGGCAGTTTATCGCCTGAGCTCCGCCACAAAAAATTTCCGCTTAGTGTGAACCGAGTTAAAGACCAATGTCATAGAGACCAGATCTACCACAGTACATCCAATCAGGCACTGTCCAACATTAGAAAAATTCAAATTACCTCTGTCGATCTGCCATGTGCACCAGAATTTGCCATAGGTCTTGGCCAGATTCTCAAGCTCTGGCTTTCCTACAATTTCAGGGATCCGAGGATTAACCCATAGACCAGATTTGATCTGCAAAGCATAGTAAAAGAATGAATTCAAGATACGAACGCCTCCGGAAAAAAGACAAAAAAAAAAGTAAAACAACATACTACCTCGTAAGCATGGGAATGCCAGAGCTTCTGCTCGTCTGGAGGAAGAGATTCAAATATCTTATCGGACACTATGTACTCCACCCCTGCACAATAAGTAAGCATTTCAATAGACGTGTATAAGCATCATCATCGTTTGAATTTACCAGTGAAGAGAAGTTGGTAAGTTAACGATTATAACATATCTAAACACGAGTACGACGGTACTCTCCAGCGGCAACAAATCGACGATGGGCTGTGCCACACACCCGATTCATGTGAGCTCAACTAAAACGGGATTTTGGTCAATTCTATGCGCAGCATCAGCCGACGTCAGAATTTTCTTATTTCCTTTTTTCGAAAGTGGGTAATTTCGCAAATGGAAGAAATGAATTTTTTTTTGTATATATACTTGAAGAGTAGGTAAAAAGTTTAACCTCACATCTCTCAATCTCAAACTCACACCAACCACATCTCAAACTTTCAGAGGTAAAGAATAGGTGAAACCTAGGCCATCTAAGTAAAGACATAGCTACATCGTATGATCGAGGTCAATCATTTCAAACCCAATATATTCTTGCAAAGTTTCTGAGAATTCGTTTGATGCACTAATTTTAAGTTCGGCGAGCAGCCCGACCGGTTCATGCACGAGGAACAAATAACTGGTGGAAGCCGGGTGACCATACCGATGAGGCGGCCGGAGGCGGAGTCGGTGTCGTAGACGGCGCACTGGAGGAAGTCCTGGTTGAGGCGGGCGACGAAGTGGTGCGTCTCGATCTGGCGGCCGGGGTCGTGGGCGTAGTGGGCGAAGGTGCAGACGTGCTGGTTGATCTGCTTCACCGGCTTCAGCGACTGCAGCATCCCCGCCCCGGTGTCCAGCATGATCTGCCCCACCGTAATCCCTTCCCCGGCGTCTTCTCCCCCTCCGCCGTCGGCGGCATCGGCCCCGGCGGCTGGTCGCTCGACGCCATTTCTTTCTCTTTTTCTTTCTCTTTCCTTTCCCTCTCTTTCCTCGCTCTCTCTTCCAGCGAAAGTGACGACGGATGGCCGATGAGGTTCTGATGGCGGAGTTTATAAGAGAGTGGAGGAGCGGGCGGCGGCCACGGAGGCGTGCATGGCGGTGGTGACGTGGCTACGTGGGCCGATGTTGAGGGACACGTGGCGCCCTTCGGTCGCGCCAGTGATGGGACGGCCTTTTGGATATATCAAGAAGCTCTCGCTGGGAACACGTAACTACTTTAATTGCGAAACGTCAAAATACGTGAACTATTACGTCCTTCGCTTAATGGAAAAAATGATATTGAATTCTTTAGGTGAAATGGGAGTATTTGAACTCTTGAAAAATTTAATAGTCGGTATACATTGTTTTCGGGAAAATGGAAATGATTGACTACATATTAGGAAAAGGAAAATTGCGAAGGACGTCCAAGCCACAGCTATTATTTCGTCTCAATTTTAAATTTCTTATTTCATATAAATATACATGGGCGCGCGCAGGGATTACTCTAAGTCCGATTTGGGGAAAAAAAAAAAATCAGAGAGAGGTTAAATTGACCGAAAAAAATGAAAAAAAAAAAAGATAGAAGGACCTTAACGATATCCATCGGTGAGAGAGTTTAAAATGCTTCTCGCGTTTTCTTTAAGATTTTCAATAAATATTTTTTCTGGGCTTTCTTATATGGAAAAATGCTTATCGAAAAAAAAAAGGAAAAAAAGGGAAAACTCAGGCAACGTCTTTTCTATTTTTTAAACTTTAGTTATTTTAATATAATTTAAATATAATGTTGAATTAAAAAATCAAATTTGGAATGAAATGACATCATTTTAGCCATGAAGCCATGTCACTACAACGTACAACATACAAAACAATTAAAAAATTCATATCATTATTTTTCGTTAGTCAAGTTGGAGGATACTAATGAAAAGATTTAATTACAAAAATTTGATAACATTTACAATTTAATTACACTTTTTGAAATTTTTATAACTCAATTATCCTTTTATGATAAGTTTTAGAATTTTTAGTATACTTACCCCATACTTTTCTTTTATATATAGTGTCAACCTAAATTTTGGTTACATAATTGTCGATATCTGATTTTGTCAGCCAGGTGAGTCAATTCAACGAGAAAAAGAAAAACCAGGTGAGTCGTCAGAAACATAGAAACAACAAAAACAGGCAGTTGGGTTGACGAGCAAATAGTAATACGATTTATTAAAACTTATTCTAATATATTTTTTATTTATTACTGAAAAAGGAAAAGCGAAACCGGGCCGGGGTCGTTCCTTTTTCTCCTTCTCTTGTCCTCCCGGATGGGCCTGGCCCGGACTCCTTCATTTTTCCCCGGCCGGGCCGGCCCATTTATTTTCTCTTGCCCTCCGGCCCGGCCGCGCGCTGCTCACCTTCTTCCCTTCACGCTGTTCACGCCTCTGCAACAGAGGACACACAGTACGCAGAAGCAGGGGCAGGGCGCAGGCCGGCGGTGGCAGGGCCATGCGCGCCTGCCGGGCGGAATTTAAAGGGGGAAGGGGAGAGCGAGAAAGAGGCCGAGAGAGGGAGAGGAGAGGAGAGTAGAGGAGAGTAAGCCGAGAACGAAGAGGCGCCTACCGGTAGTGGCCGCGGGAGTCCCCGCCGACGTTTCCATCTTCCTCGCGTCGAGCGTGTGGTAAGACCCGTTCGTTTCTTTTCCGAGGAGTCGATTTCCCGAGGATCCCGGCTTGGAGGCGTGCAAGACGACCAGACGTAGCCCGGTCCGTCGAGCTCGTCATCCATTCGCCGTCGCCGAGCCGGGTAGGGATGTCATTGCCGACCCCCCTTTTTGCCCCTTTTGCTCGCTCCCTTTCGGCTGGATTCATCGCCGTCCGGCTCACGGGAATTCCGGCCCCGTCGGTCCCGTGTTCTGTTGACTGAACTTGTAAGATGATCTTCAATCAATCAAGTGATAGACATACACATAAATGGAAAGGCCTGCATTAGCCATATATCCTCGTAATTACAAGATGGATTCTTCCAATTTTAACCATATTATTTTGATAGTATTGGATAAGAGGTGCAAAAGAAACAGGACCCGCCCGGACTGCCTGAAATTAAATCAGAACCATCCAGAATCGGTGGTTCTTGAGGGAACCGGTCCAGTTCCCAGTTTCAATTTATGGGAACCGATGGGTACCGGTCGGGTTCTTTATTGATATATAAACATCTCTATGGCTATTGTCTGTTCATGTCCTTCAGTCTCTCAATGTCGTGTATGAATATACTAAAGTAGTAAGTATGGGGAAAATTATCCAAAAAGTCCTAAATTTATTGCACTTTTGCCATTCAGTCATAAACCTTTTAATTTTGCCAATTGAATCCTAAACATTTTCACTTCTTGCCGATTGAGTCCATCCGGCCAATTTGTTTAACGTGGACCCCACGTAGGACTAACGGCGCTAACGTAGACAATTTTTAATAATATTTTAATAATATTTTGAATTTTTATTATTTTTATTAATTTTTTTCTATTTGGAAAATGCAATTACATTTCCATAGGACGTAGCCTAAGGAGAAGCGTTGAGCTCTCCCGGCATGCTCAACTCTGAATTAATGAAATTTTTTAATGTCTAATCTCATCTACTGGGTGGTAAAAACTGATCGTATGGTTTGGTTTGTGTTTTGGCTCACTTGCAGGGAAAAGCAAAGCTTTATGTTTCTCGAACTTTTTACTTTGGTAAAAATTGTTGCTTGATGTTGGGAGTAAACTCTTGCTGCATCATGGAGCATTCTGGATTTATTCTCTCATTGATCTATGCCCAGAAACTTTAGAACTTTGGTATAATAGGCAGAAAATGTTTTGTTTGGGACAGACAGATTCATTCACCAATTCTTTTACCTATTGCTTTATTTACTTAAGCTTTTTATTTTCTGCATTTGTGCTGGCTACTTTAGGAACATTTCATTGTTAGGAATTTGAGCACCTTGATTTGGCTGCTTTTTATTTACTAGTTCACCTTGATTTGGCTTTAATTCAATTGCTGAATTTTATTATATGTCTCTCAAATCTGTTTTTTTTTTTTTTTTTTTGGTAAAAGGTAAGAATATATGTCTCTCAAATCTGTTCATGCTCATATTATTGAAAGATTGTAAGTTCAACAAAGGAAAATGCATATTGGACCGCCGAAGATGTGGAAACATATTATAAGTTGTGTGTTGAACAAATCAATAAGGTAATCATCCTGCAACCAACAAAAGAGATGGATGGACTGCCATAATTAATAAGTTCGAGAAGTTGAGGGGCAAAAAGTACGATAAAATTTAAATGAAGAGTAAGTGAGATAATCTTAAGAAATAATAGAAAAGATAGAGGACATTGGTTTATAATAAAACAGGATTAGGATAGGATCCAAGGAAGAAAACCATTGATGCGAGTGATGAATGGTGGGAGAGTAAAATCCAAGTTTTTATCACTTGTTCTTTTATTTTTCCGATTAAGTTCTCATTTTCGTTTATATACAACTTACTCAAATGCTTTTTATAACAGGCTAATCCTAAGGTTAAGGTTTTTAGAACGAAAGGCATACCTCCTAATCTTAAAGTGTTGCTAGATATAATATTCAGGGATACAGTTGCTACTGGAGGAATCACTTGGAACCCTGCACAAGGTTTATGTGTTGATGAGAGTGTTGATGCCACACAACCCGACATTGATGATGTCACAGGATCTACTAATGATAATTTGGAATATCATGTGGGTGAAAATATTAATAAACCAATTCAAACTCGAGCTCGTAAAAGAGTAGCGCAGACTTCAACGAGTAAACTCGAGGAAAGAAAGACAAGAATTTGATTCTAGCACAATTGCTTGGAAGCCAAATTAACAGGCTTTGTTCTGCTGTTGAAAGTAGAAGTGCTGATGATGTTGCCTCTCGAGCACATGATGAATTTGGTCATTACAATGACCTCATATTTATGTTGGATGCCATACCGGAGATTGTGCAAGATGAAAAGCTGTATTTTTTTTTTTGCAATCAAACATTTTAAGCAAAATATAGACAATAGGCAAGTCTTCATAACCTTGAATTCCGATGCCCTGAGGGTGAAGTATCTCAAGCTTGAGATGGAAGAACTTAATCATGACTAAGATGTTGTCATAGCTTTTTATTTGAATTTTTGAATGTGCTATTTTATTTTTATATCCGAATTCTATTTAAATTGTGTATGAACCTAATTTATATTAATATTTTTAATGTAAGAATTGTTTCTAATTGAGGTTCTCTTTATGTGGTTGATTTTTATATATATGTTGATTGATACTATTATTTTTCTTAATGGATTGTCTAGATTATTCATTGTTTTTTTCTTATTCTAACTCTAACGTTAGGTAATTATGGATGATTCTCAACAAAAGAAAAATCGTGAACAAGAGGGAGATGAATTCCTGGATTTGCTTTCAATTGCTTATCAAGCAACGCACCTTTGCAAACAACCTTTTATGACCTCATCATATACAGGTCATGCATGGATGAGAGAGTTGATGGCCGAAGATACTAATCCAATAATATGCTATAATATGTTTATAATGCATAGGGATGTATTTAATAATTTAACATGTGACTTAGTAACACATTATGACCTTAAAAGATCTAGGAATACTAATGTTGTAGAAATGGTTAGAATGTTTCTTTATATGTTGGGACATGGTATAAGTAACAGGGTAGCACAAGAGCGCTTCCAACGCTCTAGGGAAACCATAAGTAGACACTTTAGTTTAGTTTTAAATAAAGTATGCGATATGGGAAAAGATTTGATCCAACCAAGTGATCGGCAATTTCAGGAAGTTCCAGAAAAGATTAGAAAAGATCGACGATTTTATCCATATTTTAAGGTAAGTTATGATTGTACCATAAAAACGAAAAACTAAATTTAAATCATGTAATATTTGTATTATTTGTTTTAGGATTGCATTGGAGTTATGGATGATACACATATCCCAGCAATGATACCGGTGTATGATCAAATTTGTTTTATTAGTCGAAAAGGAAAGACTACTCAAAATGTGTTGGCCATATGTAATTTTAATATGGAATTCATTTACGTTAGTGCCGTTGGGAAAGACAAGCTCATGATACTCGTGTATCTATAATGCCATTGGAAGAGGTGATGCACAATTTCCCAATCCACCTCCAGGTTGGTTAATTAATGGTTTATGTACATCCATATATATATTTGTGGCATATGTTAATTAAATTTATATTATATTTGTGTAGGTAAATATTATTTAGTAGATGTCGGATATCCAAATCTCACGAGTTATTTGGGGCCATATAGAGAAGTTAGATATCATTTGCCAGAATTTTTTAAAAAATGCCGTAACTGATATGGATTTTGAAACAGCAGATTTGGATCCCGAGTATGGATATTCAGTCAACCATGATGTTGTAAATGAGGGGACAAATGCTTCAAATGATAATGCATTCCCTGACATGGCACATTTACGTGATAAAATAGCTATGAATTTAATAAATAGTTAAAAACATTTGTAATGTCTCTTATACATTATTCTCAACTTGAAATATATATATATATATATATATATATATATATATATAAATTAAGGCCACTAAACCACCGGGATTGCTCCATTGGCCACCCTTCCAACATGGAAGGGGAGGTGAGGTTCAAATCCCCATCTTCTTAGGGGGATGGGGTGGGGACGCGTAAGTTTCGGGAGTTTTCTCCCATGCCCTGCAAGAGCGGGGCAAAAGTTAGTGAGTGTAGAATAGGAATAGAGTAGGGAAGACAAAAAAAAAAAAAAAAAAGGCCACTAATTTTTGTTTTTGATTTTAAACAAATTAAAGTTGCAAAATTTTAAAATTGGCACATGAAAGGACTTTTCAAATGTATGTGTTTACCAAACAGCATTTTCCCCAGGTTACATTTCAAGGCATCTTTTTAATTTTAGTTTACCAAACAGTATTTGCATTTCGCCAAACCCCTTTAGACTAAAGGCCTTTGTATTTCCCCAAGGACATTCCCTAAAGCCGAACCAAACGGGGCCATAATGTTTGTAGCTTTTGAGACAAGGAAATGGTTTTATTTTTTTTATTGTTTGTCATCTCAAAAGCAAGAAAATTTTACTTGCGTGTTTTTTTTTTTCAAGAGTGTTTTACAATTATACTTAAATTTTACTGACACTTTTGGTTTTCTTTGTTCTTGATATAAATGATTAGATAAAGTTATTCAGGTTTCATTTATCAGTAATTTTGTGAAAATGCCAATCGTCTTCTTTGTATGGGTAGTGCTATTTTTATTCATGAATTAGCACATCAAATTTTGGATATTAGCTTGTAATAGCATGAACAAAAATTAAAAAAGGAGGGAAAATTGACCTGACCCATGTTTTTGGCTCTAGTCAAATGTGGTTTTAGTCGGGTTGGGATTCTAGCAACCTGATCCGAACCATAAGAGATGTGTTTGAACCGCAATGACCTGAACCAAAAACATAGGTCGAGTTGGTCCTGGTCAAGTTTTCAAGTTTTCCACTTGTTTTTTTTTTTTTTTTTGTTCTTACTATTACAAGTTTATATCCATAATTTGAGTATATTGATTCACAAATGAAAATAGCGCTGCTAAAAAGAAAAAAAAATGAGACGCTTGGATTTTCATAAACCATAATTGTTGATGTATTGACTAGCAGATGAAACCTGAATAACTTAATCTAACCTACACAACAAGAATAAAGAAAACCAAAGGCACTCGTAAAATTTAAACATGATTGTATAGTACTTAAAAAAAAAATAACGCAAGTAAAATATTCTTACTTATAACATAACTAAAAATCTTAGGAGGACAATTAAAAAGAAAAGCACTTATTTGTCTCAAAAGCTACAAATATCACATTCTACAGGCATCCCAAACGTATTCATGTCCTTAAACAAGTCGAACTACAAATTTGTTTTAGCATTGTCCAAAAACACGAACTTTGTACTCAAGACGACAAAGAAAGGGGAGAAATTAAAAGCAAACGATCAATCTTTGCTCAACTAAGGTGCCAAAAGAAAATGAATAAGACAACAATCTTTAAATACTTTTAATGCACAATATGAAGAAGTAAACTCACAATAAGAACAAAAAAAAAATTGGTTAAACAACTACCAATCTCCAACTTCATCAATCATTAAGAGAAATCAATATTGAGTTTGGCTCCATGACTGTAGTTGACAACTCTACATTAAATTTAAGATGAAAATGAGAACTAATGTAGCCATTAAAATATAGAAAGGTATAAGTATTCTACATCAATATTTTTTTTCACCAAACTCAAAGATTTTGATTTCTTCTAAGTCCACCTCAATTGAGAAAATGAAAATGACAAGACTTAAAAGTCTCTTTTTCAATTATTTAAGTTCAGATTATCACGGTGATAGAAAGAATGCTTTGAATCTCCCAATCAATCAAACATTTCTCAACTTCTTTTCATATTATCTGAGCATAATGATTTCGGATTTGACAAAATATTGATATTTTTTTCAACAACTTTTAATTGACACCAACAAAATGAGTAGTGAGACATATACAGCTCAAATTTTGACAAGAAGTCCATGTGCCAATTGACACTAGGAAATTTCCCGGAGAAATATTTGTTCAACTTACTTCTTTCCTCTATGTATGGCTCACAACCATCAAGTCCCAACGTATTGGGCTATGGGATTAAGAAGTTTGACTGGATTTTATTCATATATTGTCAATAACCTGATGTTCTACAAACTTGAAAGACAATTCATAAAATATAAACATGGTTGCTAATTTATTTATTTTTTTGATGACCCAAGAAACCCGTACAGCCGGCAGCCGGTGAGCAAACCTTGGAATCACCACCCCGTGCAAGCGATTAAGGCACCAAGCGCTTCCGCTGGATTTCGAACCCCTCACCTTGAGGCAAGGATCAATAGGGCTTTATCCAGCGGAGCCACCACGGCGGGTGGTTGGTTGCTAATTTTTTTTTACTAGCATCTTGGTTAAAATTCCATGGACCAGATGAACTACAATAGGTTGACCCAAGGCAATTTTTTGCCATTTCTCGACATTTGCATATTAGTATTCCTTACACCTAGCCGAATGATGATGCATCGAACTTGTCCCTTCACCACTATCATAGTTAATATGAGCCGCACAATCTTTTCTTGATTAGTAGTCTTTTTAAAGTATTCACATATTACAGATCTCCTCCTTCTATCCGACACTAAAATCACTCCTAGCAATCTCACTAAGATCCCTTGAATGAAAGTGGTGGTGTTTGGTAAATACTTTTTGGACCAATTTGAGTGAAAAATTGCCTTGGCAAAACCCACAGCCTAACAGAGATCTAATCATGCTTCGGCTTTGGAGCATTAGATAGAGGGGTTAATGAATTTCTTTTCACATGAACTTTGCCCTCGTTAAACTATCAACTTTTCAAGTTCAGCATTGGCGAAGCTTCGCGGGGGTCACGCAGCCCCGACATGATCCAACCCAATAGGTCGGGTTCGACAAGATCTAGGTCCCAACGATGAGAAAGTCGCCGATGGCAACTCGCTCGGCAGAGAGGCTGCGCGAGTTGGTGATCGAGACACCAGAGAGATGGCAAGCTAGACCTCACGCGATTTAAGCGAGACATGGATCTTGCCTAGGTGCTACAATCTCGGCGATGCCTTGCCTGGAGCCGAGCAGCCCCAGTGAGGCTTAGCCAGAGTCCGGCGGCCCGGCGGCCCCGTGGCAATGCAATTTTGGGCTGACGACCGCAGGACGTGGAGCTGCAAACCTCTGCACTTCCTCTTCTTTCCTTTTCTTCTGTTTATTTAAAAATTTTGGTTTATTACACTATATTCTTCAGTTGAAAACACCTTCAATCAAGGAACTTTGCCTAGATGCAACTGGAAAAGTCAAAACATTGCCTATCTCACACCGAGACCATTAATGAGAAAAGTGCAATTGTCTTCCATATGTTCGAAGATGAAAAAATCAGCTTCATCAATTTGCACCGCTCACTTTCGTTTTTGCCAGAAGAAACACACACAAACCAACAGAACACATGAAATTTAAAAATACAACAGGACAGTCACTTACCAACGCAAATTTCGATGAATTGTTGTCTTTCTAACTTGGTTCATCTAGTTGGTGACGGCAGGCACTATCCGAGGCCTGTACTTGTACCTCCTAGCAGCAACCAGGTACACGAGGAAGTTGCTAATGCTCAGGATCGAGAGCAGCAGATAGAACAGATTCAAATGGTTCCTGTTGATGTTGTTCCCTGCAAGCCAACCACCACTCCTGGTCACGCCCTTCGTTGCCTTGTTCACAATCTTGACCAATATGCTGCTGAAGAAATACCCAAGCGCCATGGAGCACCACAGGAAGCAGGTCGAGAGCGACTTGAGCCCCTTTGGCGCCTCAGAGTAGAAAAACTCGAGGAGCCCGATGTACGTGAACATGTCAGCGATCCCAAAGATGAAGTACTGGAAGGAGAGCCAGAACACGCTGATGGGCAGTGGCTGAGCAACAGGCATCGCATCAAGCATGCCATGGTCGCGGGCCACCTTTTTCCGCTTCACCTCCATGATCGCAGCCATTGCCATCGAGAGCGATGATAGAACAAGCCCAACGCCTATTCTCTGCAGGTGGGTTATGCCTGTTGGGTGGCCAGTGATTTTCCTGGCGAACGGGACTATCAGCCGGTCGTAGACAGGGACTATGATGATGAGGAAGGAAACCGGGACAATGGGGAGCGAGGCGGGTGGGATCTTGAACGAACCTATGCTCGTATCCATCGTCAGGCCCTGTTGGATGGAGAAGGTCTGGAGCTGAGCCAGGCAAAGGGTCATGATTATGGTGCAGCAGAAGATTGGAACCATGCCGAGCACAATTTTTGCGTTCTCCACTTGGGTCATCCGGCACAGCTTCCTTGGGTTTGGAGATTCGGATTGCCTGTGAGGCAGCGTTGGTGTTTCCTTCACAGCCGCCTTGTCTAGGAACCTGAGATTCCATTGATACAATTTGTCAGGAGATTGTAGACTTGAATAAATGTTCTTTTTTCTGATAGGGAAAGTAATAGGCAGCCACCTGAAAGTATCTCTGTGAGGTAGAAATTCTTTATCTCCAGCAGCTTCTGCATCTCTGTCAATCTCATACAGCTCCACTGGGCCCTCAGGGAGGGAAGTTTTCTGTTGCGAATTGCAACAACAAATACCTGAGAGACATTGGCGAGAGCAACCACAATTTGAGCCCTGAACATTTTTCTGTTTTGGGATGCTGCAGACAATAGGTTAGGAAAAAGCCAATTAGGGAACTTTGATAGACCTGGAAGATTTCGACAATTGCACTGGTTCCTTGAATGGGCTGTATCCGGTGCCACGGCAATCCTAATGTGAATGACACCACGCCCAAGAACATGGCTATAGTAGATATCCCGAAGCCCCAGTCCCATCCTTTATTGTCTTGGATCCACACGATGAGTGTCAAACTAGCTGCGCCACCAAGACACACTATTAGCAACAGGAAGTTGAAGAAGCTCGACATGTCCCCCACTTCCCTAGGGTCCTTCTCGTCAAACTGGTCAGCTCCATGGGTTGGCAAAGCAGCTTTGATTCCTGCTGAACCAGCGGCCAACAGGTACAACGCAATGAAGAAGAGGGCAGCATTTCCACCCCCAACTTTTTCGCATCGGGAAGTAGGATCGAAGATATTGCATGTTGGTGGACGAAGCCCAGGATAGTGAGCTTGTACAGTTAGTAATGCCAGTGCCTGAACAGAACAAAAGAAGAAGATGATCTTCATAATTTATGATACGTGGTTCATTAGCTTGCCACACATTCAGGAGAATTAGATGCCTGTGAAATTTATACCAAGAATTCAACGCAGCCAGAAAGGAGAGTGGCATTAAATCTGCCAATGTATATGTCTGCTAAGGCAGCCATGACAATGGAAAGAATGTTGGAAGAGCCCAAGAAGTTGGTGAGCTCATTGGCAGCATCGGCAATGTCATAGTGCAAGACCCCATTGAAGTATGTCACCAAGTTCACAGCCAGTGCAATGGTCGCCATCTGCTCAAACCCAAATGTGGCTGCAACAATAGAATTAAATCATTGGAACATGAACAGTTCAAGAAACATCTCAATAACACAAATTAGATATGTTCGTATAGTCATGCCTAGCATAGTTCACAGTATAATCACAGCATAACGTCATGGTTCAACATTTTTTTCTCCCTCTTGCAGGTCTCTGTAACTTTTACCTGACTTTGAACTGTATTCATTGAGCTAAAGACTATGCATTCAACTCGGTTGAATCATTAGATCGGGTAAATATGATGCCATACCAAGAATAAGCAAACCAATTCGCATTCCTCCATGTTTATGCTTCAGAGCTGTTCTTCCCTTCCAGTCCACCTTTCCTTGGACGAGCTCCGGCTTGTCCTGCAAACAGAACATCTCACACTCAGCAGGAAAAGCAAAATTATTAAGGAACGCAATAAATTGGAATGGAAAATAATCAGACCACTGTTTCGAGGTCCATTTGGTTCTTGAAGTTCAAAAGGGTAGTCACTGGTCAGTGATTCTCTTGGTAGAATTTTAAGTTTAGGCCTTTGCTAGTTTGTATTTATATTAGTACCCATGAGATGCCATGAGCACTTCTTTGCCTCTAGGAATAGCTACTTTGTTGTCTGCTTATGATTGCATCTTCTTCTTGATGCTGTTGCTGCCGAACATGGAGGAGAATCTCATTGGACTCGGTCGTGATTAGTGTCTTTAGCAAAAACGACACAGAGAAAAGGAAGGGACCCTTTCTGCTCTTAACTGCATAAAAATGCTCCAATTTATAAAGAGACATTGTGTAAGCATGATGCTTCCTCTGTCTTCTTCCTTAAACACAGCAAATTACCCAGTCATGCAGATTCTGGGGCTGAGTGTGAGCGTCTGGATCAACCAATGCTTGCTCCCAGTTCATGACAGCATAAAAAATGGGACTTCTCGAATCGAATCTTGAATCCTTCATGGATTGGTTAGGTCAAGCTCTAAGTGGACATGTGGGGGAGCGTTGATGCAGATAATTCATATGATAGGTCTCATCGATTATTCACAGTCGAGATTAAGATCAGACATATTGATCATCCTAGTGTAACAGAGATGGAATTCGTTGATCTATGGAGTTTGAAAGGGGAAAAAGGGTAGGCGAATTTTCACAGTATATCATTATCGCCACCATCTTTCAACTAGTTTAAGTTTCTATTCCAGACCAAAGGAAAAAAGTTCCACTCGAGTCTTACGTAATATGTGGCAATATCTGACGCTCTAATTACCATTTTGAAAAATTCATGTCAAGGTTGCGATGGCAGTGACGACAGCTCAAGATAGGGGGGGTCCAGTGAAGGCGAATCGTACGCCGGCATTCTTGCTAAAAGTTGTAGCTCAAACGGATGGGAGGATGTCCATATCGCATAATTTCAGCTTGGAATGTTCCCGCCTCTGTGCTTCTGCTGAAATGGTCTTCCCAGGGAGCTGTCTTCGAAGATGGAAATGTTGGCTTGCGTTTGTCAGTAACACAAGAAAATAAATTGACCCTCCAAAAGCTTCTCAATGATAAAGGCCTAATGATAGTTCCATTGAATAGAAATTTCGTATGCAGTGGCTGCAAAGCAATTGGCTCAAACAAAACGCTCACGAGAAGAAGTCCATTCCGCATTGAGTACAACATGGTAGCCCCAAGACAATTCACAAACAAGGAGCACAGAAAGAGGCTCGGTGAATCCGACAAGACCGACTATTCCGCCGTATTCACTCTTACGCTGCTCAATTCTTTTTTCTGTTTTTCCCCCTTTTTTCCCTTTCAATCTAATCGAACTTGCGAAACTGGGACCAAAACCAAATAAACTGCTAGTCGTAGAAGTAGACTACAGAAGGACAACGACTATTCAGGAAACAATCACGAGTTCGTTCTTCATAATGAAGTGAACCACTTTTACACAGCAGTGTTATTATCCAGTAGCCACAAGGTTGATTCACCAATAATCAAAACATAAGGTCAATAATACCACATCATCAATAGATGACCAGAAAAAGGGCATACAAAAGAAGAATGTACAGAACAATTCAAGGCGATCACCTGTGCAAAGAATGCATTTTTCTAAGCTAAACACCACCCAAAAAAAAAAAAAAATCAATCTACCGAGTAGTACACGACGAATCAGTAGTTCAACAGCGAGTACTTTATGCGTAAGATGATCTTTCCTTTGTCAACCCCTAGTTTTGCCCCCGTAACCAACCAATGACCTGGAATATCTTGTGGGCCCTTGGACATTTCCGTCATGTCCACAATCTTCACCAGTTTTCCAGGTTTATTTGAACTGTCTTCCTTTTTGTCACTGGATGTCTTATTCGTAGATGCTGATGAGGAGGCGCCATCACTCTTAAGCGAAGATGCATTCGCGGGGTTGTGATCCCAAACAGACCGCCTTATTGTACAACCTGGGACCTTGGAAAAGAGGAGTTTAAGGTGCAGTACATTCTTGGATCCAAAGTCCCAAACACCGAGCTGAGCCCCCGTGACAATGTGGACCCCCGAGAGATCGCCGATGTTGGTCTCTGTGTGCTCTATTGGTGCGGTGCTGACATGGGAAAAGTTCTTCCACTTGATTGGCTCGAACCAACGGCTGTCCTGCTCTTCAGGGCCTTGCCACTTGGGAGCACCAATCGCCATGTGCACATCCCAATGGGGTTGGAGAACTTTGGGGAGAGAAACCAGGTGTTGCAAATGGATAGCGAGCCGGTTTTGCTTGCTCCCCTCAATTGTAAGTCTCAACCCTGTCACAGGCTTACGACCAACTGTCACCTGAAAAAGAACAAAAAGAAAGATCATCTGACTGAAAAATTAACAAATCCGATAGAAATATGCAATTCTAGCAATTTATTCAGCAACACGGAAATATCACTGGGTTTGAATGAATGGATTCATCAAAGGTCATGATTGCAAATAGATATATTTTAGTACGGTATTGGTACATTTGATATGCACTTCTTTCGATTTGGACAGCTTCTCTGCTTGCTTATCTTTTTTCAGTTTAACAAGTAGGTATGCTGTGAAACTAAACATTAAAAGATTCCAGCTAGACAGTGATGAACCTGAACGCTCATTTATTTTGCTCTTTTCTGGGCAAGTGTAGTTAGTGGACTTCAAGGAGACGCAGGATAAAGTTCGTCTTCCGAGATAGCCAAATAAGTAATCCTTCACTTTTATTGCCCTTTTTTTGTTGTAACATAAAGTATCTTCCTATATTATCTGCTTTTGTAATATTTCCTGCTCGAGAAGATTGTATCGTACCTGATCTGGACTAATGTATAGCTTGGGACCCATCAAGCTGAACTGGAGGGATGGACAGACGGGCTCTTTCCTTTGAAGATTCTTCTGTTCTGGAGCCCAGACACGAGCAATTTGAAAATCCAAAAAATACTGTAAATCTTCGATCGGAGGTTTATCTGGTTGGAACAGCAAACAAGTTGCACACATTTGATTATCTAAAGTAAAATCAGATGCAGACATTCTCATCTCCACACAAAAAGAAGCAATTCATTAGTCTCCTAACATATCTAATCACAAACTTGTACAAATACAACCATTTCAAGGAAGTTTTTAAGTTTCTGCCACAAATCAGAAATGCAAATTAATAGGGCTGAAATTAACTGGACAGAATTCATCCAGAAATTAAGGCTGATTTAAATTACCATATATGCATCAAGTTAGAAATCACTCATTTTAAGTAATTACAATAGGGAAAAAAACAGAACCTCGGAAGCTTAACAAGTTGGTGATCTAGTTCTGATCTGGGTTTATACACGTGTACAGGAGACTCCACCAATCCTCAGAAATAGGTGTTATACTAAAATCTACTTCAAATCATGTTGCTCATCTAAAAGTTCGAACATCAATAATCTTCATAATAAAACCAAAGATCAGCCAATTAAAGATCTATGGATCCATATAGCAAATACACTGAGCTAAATAAAACCCCAAAACGCATTGCCTTTACCAAGCACCCAAGTTTACAAACAGTTATAGGAAAATGAACACTCACATTCCAAATATAAGTCTATAGCACGGGCCAAGTGCTTTATCCCAGGCACTCCTTCGAGAAGTGAAACAATGGGTGTAAATGTCATGTTAATCACGTCTGGTGCTAATCTTACAGTGTTGGCCCACTTAGCCTGATTCTGCTCAAGATCATCACCGCCTCGCCTCCTAAATATTACTGTGACATCCTGCAGCAAATAAATGTGAGTCTTACATGATTAGTGCTTCCAAAATGAGGAGAATATCACATGACAGAATTTGGATATGGTTTTCAGGAGTGAAAGATAAATGAAGGTCATAGTAACTTTCTCCACTGTTGGACTATTGCAAGTTTATAAGGAAAATTTCTACAATGTAGAGGGGGAATTTTTGGAGTAAGCAACATTCTGATACTAACCTTGTCTTTGTATTTTGGGAGGCCTGCATTTGGTTGATTCCTGGATTCTTGAAACCGATGACTCTCAATGTCATTTACATAACTTTCAATGTCTGATGTTGACAAAGAAGATGATTGATGCTGCCTGATATAAACTACATCTCTCCCACCAACAGTTGCAGAAGTAACAATATGGGTACCAAAGTTCTCAATAAAGCTGAAGATGAAAACAAAAACAAAGGGTGAGGAAGTTGGTGGCTAATTTGAATTGCTCCTGTGTCTTCATGCAAATACATCAATAGAAGTAGCAGATCCGGATACAAGGGGACACCAGGGAAGTTCAGCATTTCCCCACCCAAAATTTAAACTGTCTAAGTATTAATATTAGAATAGTCAACATATAAGCCAAACTCATGATGTATTGAGTAAAGCCTCATCACATGATGTAATGAGGCATCCACTAGTTTTAAATATAATGCTACTTTTGAACGGATAAAGTTAAAAGATAAAATATGGCTCGATTCTTCCCAACTAACTCAAGGTGTTCTTAGGAATATCTTTAAATAGGGAGGAAAAAGCATTCTGTTGTTTACAAGTTTCTCATAATGAATGTTCTAAAGGCACAATAAACTTAAATTTAACGCAATTAAAGATAAGATGGAAAAAGCTTGTTTGAGATGCCTTGGTCACCTTGAACGAAGACCTTCTAATGCTCCACTCAGGCCAAGTGATTAGGAACAGAGATTTGTGCTAGAAAGGCGGAGGACCTTAGATGTCATGGAAGGCATGGCAAGAAAAGATACTAAGTATCTAAAGCTTCAAGATATAGCTGATTTGGAAAACTCCATATCGGTATTCAATGTTAGAAGATGAATCAGAGAATTATTTCTGCATATAAAGATGGATGCACTAAGGCGGAACTAAAACTTCATAATGCACTGATACCAGAGGGTATGGAATTGGCATAAACTAATTTGGAGTTGTTAATTACTGTGATAAAGATCAAGATACGGTTTGAAGTGCGTAAGTGAGAAGCACCAAGAATATATAGTAGATTGGCCCAGAATGTACATGCAAGATTGCTTATGAATGATTACCTTGCCAAAGAAGCAGGATCCCATGAGTAGGGAACAGCATGCTTGATTTCTTCCCGTAAAACTAACTTAAGCTTTCTCAATTTAACCTCAAACAGGGGAATGAAGTACCCAACCATAGAAAGTGACTTTGTAGTTGCTGCATCAACTTGCCAAGAGCCAGTAAAATTGAACATGGCATTGAAGCTTCCTAGGGGTGTTGATCCTGATATACCTGATTGTTCATTAAAATATTCGGCCATCTGAAATTTTGACAGTAATAGTCTTAGTGAAACCACCAATCATAGTCATCATCCCAAAAAGAATCAAGACCATCCACAAGAAATGATATGTGGACAGCAAGTTCATTCATGATGCAAGAAAGACCAAAATGATTTGTGTTATATGCACTTAAGAGTGAGAAGTCGGCAATTCTTGTCTGGCCTTATCTGGCCTTATCTGGCCTTATATGGCATATACAGCATCATGCAAGTTGCCAAGGAAAAAGATAAGAAAGAGAAAAGATTTCCCTGCCTCAAAGAGGTGGCTCTTGGAGAGCTTTATATCAGAAGTGTTTGGAGTAAGTGACTTATATTTATCATCAATCTTTGTACAGATTTTCAGAAGAGATTGATAAATCATATTTTGATCCATTTTTGTTACTTTTATAATGATTCAATTGAGTCACCTCATACTGCCCAATGAAAACACGAACAGAAAGCCAATTGACGGATAAGTCACAGAGCCAATTAAAATTTTAACCTTTTCAAATGGAAAAATAACCAAATTATAATAAAGTGGACTGATTAAAAATAGCACCAAATTTGAAAGAATTTCCTCAATTACCCAAAGCATTAGTTATAGCATCATAAGTCCACATCACATGGATAGCTTTGTTGAGTGTATTAAAGGGTACTGAGTTTTTTATTGGAAATGAGAGATGGGTAGAAAACCCGTCTTTAATATCCTTCCTCCTAGTGTCCTAGCTTCATACTTAACATAAATCACGGTATCCCTTCTTATGCGTCTATTCCTGCCCTTTCTTTTCCAGTAACATATCGCCTTATGGCTGAATAAATAGAATTTCGCATGTAGAACATAGTTGATTCAAGTGGAACTTTTTATGTGTATATTACTCTATCCACACATTCAGGTACAATTGCCATATGGATTTCCATCATGATCTTTGTTATATGGATTTTCAAGGGTTATCTAGTGCCAATGAATATATGTAATATTGCTTTTAATGCAAGCACACGCTAACCCCAATTTTTCTCTCCTTCATCTCACTTCTACTGTCTCAATGGTTAAACAGCTACTCTAGTCTCCTAGCCTATTATAACCAAGTTATGCAGGTCTTGACCTGAACACTTTCGATAATACCATGCATGTTATTGTGAAGGCACTGCACAAGAAGTATCGCAGAAAATAAGCTTGTAATGGCTCTCAAAATTAAACACGTCAATTTAGATAGTTCATGGTTGCTAAGAAAAGTATGCCACAGTTCACCAGATTGTACATTTCCCATGTAATTTATTAAATTAAAATCATGTAGAGGTAAAGAAAATCAAAAGGTGAGGTGTACAATGGAGGCTCATTCTTAGGAACAGAGCTTTCATCATCTTATCCTTGCCAGTGCAGAGAAAGCAACAAGCTAAACAAGTTCCAAGTGAAATCAATTGGATGATCTGGGGATGTACTAAACCAGATAAACCTTGGAACAAGAAGGAAGTTGAAACTTGAAACTGCATAACTGGAAAGCAGCAAAAAACAACAGAAGAAACCTTATCCCACTAACTGGAATCACCATATGATCCTTTCACTAGTGCACTCGACTCTTTATCAAGTCTTTTGAAACTCTAAATGCTCAAAATCTTTACTTATTGTCTCAT
Source organism: Eucalyptus grandis (assembly GCF_016545825.1). NCBI lineage: Eukaryota > Viridiplantae > Streptophyta > Magnoliopsida > Myrtales > Myrtaceae > Eucalyptus > Eucalyptus grandis. The sequence goes on from NC_052615.1 coordinate 8,238,241, forward strand.
TTCACATCTTTTACGTCTTCTCCTGCCCTTTCTGGCTAGAGCAAAATTTTGTATGAAATGATCAACACTAAAAATTACCATCTAAAAAGTTAATAATCTACAGATTTGACAATACAATCAATTATTGTCATGGATGTTGAAACCCAGATTACCTTATCTGGAAGGCATTCAGCCAATATCACCCTATGTTTCCAGTAATTACTAATGTGAATAAAGCAAGGTGTACTAACACCAGTATACATAGAGGCTTACAAAGTAACGTGTTACACTGTAGGAAGTCTTTTAACCACTAGGCCACATTCAACACCCCATAAGGATTTGGCACATTACTTAGTAAACCATTTTTTAAAACCGGTCTCCACATACCTAGCACTATTCTTACTGACACACTGACATGCAAAGAGAAAAAGGCAGAAGCACTTAAGACAGCTAACCTTTTCCATGCAGTAATCTCATGCGCAAGATTTTAGTACCTATTACCCTGTGCATCACGGTACAAACAAAGCCAGAATTTAGTTCACAATCCACCCTTCCATGATCATGACCTCGCTGTCCAGGTTCAACAAATTTAGAAACCTAAAGAAGATGAAACTTAAACTAAACTCTACTAGTTATCAGGTCAAAAGAACTGCTTTAACATTTTGCTCTTTATCTCACCCTTTTAATTTAAATTCCCAAATTACCCCCACAGTAAGTGAATTGACCTCAACAAAAGGACAGTGATGTAAAATACTGTATGAAACAGTTTCAGTTATAACTGCTCCCTCCAACTGCAGCCAAGTTCTGGTGCTTACAAAGTTTGCGTATTCTCATTTTTCGGTCAACTTTATTCCCCCAACCGGAAAAAATACTCTCCTTTAGTAAATAGTCAAGTTGAATGCGACAAAACACCTTAACTCTAAGTAAATCTGCATTGAGAATGAGATGGCAAGGCAAAATTTTCTGACCAGCTACTGCAACCTGTCATATCCCCAAAGCAATACGAGTGAATAAATCATACAAGAGGGTACAATGATGGTTGTCATTTGGCTGTTAGTTAGAGAGTATTAGCAAAATTGCTATTACAATGTAATTGGATTTGTATTGCTTATTATGCTATTGTCATGTGTGTGGCTTGTCAGTGGGGAAGTTGTGAGAGCAGATATAAGCTCATTTCTCTTTCTATTTTCCTCAACGAATGAAATAAAGAAGCAATATTTTCTCTCAACTCACTATTTCTTCTTCGTTCTCCTTCTCATCCATTCTCTTCTTATCTCAATCTTAATTATTCTCATCTCACTCAAGATGCTCTTAGGTCATTAGCCCTCCAAGAGCTCCTTCAACTTGACTTAATTTTTACTATCTTCCCAAATGGTTAGTGAAGTCTCAGCTCAACTACTTGAGGATCTGCTCTGGTGAGATTTGGATATAACTTCCCACATGCTGTCAATCTCAACAATCCCTGATTTCACATAACTAAAGACTGGAAGAGAATTATTGTCAAACATATAAGCTGCACGAGTTCCCCGACCACCAAGGACTCAGCATTAGTTCAATAGATCTATCTTAATTTTCTTTTTTACCAGGAAACCAGAGGGGTACCATTACTGAATAAAAAAACATGTAGGCAACTTGAGCAAGCTATGTAACCTTAGAAGATGGCAGCGCTCATTGTACCATTAGCTTGAAGTACAAAGACACATGTCCTTCACATTGCTAAATGGAATGTCAGTTTTCATTCTCCCTCCACATAAACATAAAACTGCAGCAAGTGCAAGTGGTTGTTCTCTTCAGGTCAAATCAGAACAACCAAAGAAGCAAACCGCAGATTCTCCTATGAACATGGATAAATGGATAATACTAAGCAAGACTTGCCAACTTTTTGTGCGCATATATAGAAGCTAATTTGGAACTGACAAAGTTCTGCATATCCATTATGTCCTAGATGCAGCTTCAAAACCAAAAGTTAAAGCATGCCACAACGAAATCCCAACGCCCACAAAGCCATCAACAAGCAAAATATGATATGCCGACAAGTGCATCCCAAAAACAATCCACAAATCAAGAAAAGAAAAGAAAGAGCATGGCCCAGGATTCAAGATCAAGAACTCTCACCTCATGGAAGCTACGGACAGGAGTCCTGTCAATCTTCCCTCTCCCCTCCGAGCACTCAATATCAACGGACACACCGGGCAGGACGACGCCATCAGACACCTCAAGATCCCTCACATGATCATCGTCAAGAACCACAACCCTCGACCCAGGAGCACCCTTGCAATAGAGGAGCCTAATATCAGACGTGACATCAAATCCTCTGCCCAGAGCTTGGACAGAATTGAAGAGGGTGGCGGTCAAAGCATCATCTGGGCTCAAGCTCAAGCTGTCCATGGAGTCAGGATCTTTCATTGATCCAAAACAAACCAAGAAACGATGCTCTGCTGACGATGCGGGGATAATGGGGATGACAAGAACCGCGTGTTAAATCGCATGAGGAATCTCCCGGTGCTGCTGCGAAAGAAGGGTGAATTCGCTTTTGGTGGGTTGTGGTGGGCTTTACAGATTGGACTCCGCAGCTCAGCTCTCGGTGCTGGTTTCTTGTGCCCTTGCTTTGTTCGTTCCAAGGGTGTCTTTTGACTCCAACAACTCGAAAACCGCGTACCCTTGAGAATGAAGGATTCTGGGTTGACTGGTCTTCTTAAGGCAAAAAGAAAAAGAATTAAAGAACGAGAGGAAAGAAATCAAGGAAGCGGTGCTGTTTCATCCTCGTTCGGCACCGAAACAACAAAAGTCAAAATACTGCAGCTTTCTTGGCAGGACGCCTACACGAGTGGACTGAGAAAAGTTCAACAAGATCCGGCTTTGAATGTTGGGCAAATGTTTCTACTCTCTTCCGGTTCTTTCAACCTTTCTTTTACCTTTTCTCCACTTTTGTTTCGTCACGTTATATTGTCGTACATGGTGCGTCTCTCGTGTAATTTTGCAAGCTCCATTCAGAATATGCATGCAAGACAACCAATCTTGCTTTACAATCAAGAAATGCCGTCTCCAAAGCAGTTCAAACCTTCCCCATCTTCTCGGTGCGCGAATTAGTTGAGGAAAACCGGTCAAAAAAATCGTCTTTCGGATGAAAGATGAGCTTCTAGACAATGATTAATGATTTGGAACTCCTTATATTGTTGGTCAGCACTACCGCCACCAACAAGGATCATCAACGCAACGCATGTCATCACTCTCCGGGGTCAAGTCAATCACTAAGAAATTAAAATACCTAAAGTATGTTTTCCTTAGACAAAATAAGATGCATGCACCACCATTGGAAATGCACCACCATTGGAAACTAGTACTGACTTTCCTTGTCAAAACTTAAAATATCACTCAAACTTTGATTTAAAAAAGGAGTTACGAAATATTTTACACCTTGATTTATACAACACTATTTGTATGTTTCAAAAAAATTAGGGTACTGTTCTTAATAAAATGTCTAATTGCATGAGGCGCTAAATTTAAAGAGAATAAAAAGCCAATCCAAATAGGTTTGGAGATAAAAGAGGACTAACCGAAGATCGTTCCATTAATAAATTCTACACAACTGAACGGAACATGTTTACATGATAGTAATCATGATAAGAACGACCGCAGTGAGATAAGGAAAAGGTGAGGCGAGAGAAAAACATCTTTTGACTACTATTACTAGTAAAATCGGTAAAGAATAATATTGTACAGATGATGCATCCTTCTATGCATCACCAACGAGCCGTGCATAAGATTTGTACAAGCACCACGAGCTTCGTTGATGCAGCTGCAAAATTGCTAAATCTAAGAAAACATACACTTATGCTAAATACAGTCTTGACTCTGGATTAATTTCCACACATTCATCGTGGGTAAAAGCCGAAGTCGAACCAGAAGTGTATACTGCAGTCATGCTCCCTGATGGCGTGTTCCCCGAATGGCTTCCACCCATGCTTCGACCCTTCGTGTGACGGTCAAGGTCTCTCAGAGCCTTGAACCTCAGGTCTTCGGTGTAGTTGCCTGGTGTTGGGATTGAATCTGGAATAGTTGCCCTTCCTTCGAGCATGTTCACCACCTCAGACATTGTTGGTCTTAGCGATGGTGATGCATTGGTGCAAAGTAGAACTACTTTGATAACCATTTCTGCCTCTTCTCGATCAATCTCAGGCTTCAACTTCTCATCCACTAGTCCCATCAAGTTGCCAGATTGTTGTAATTGACAGGCCTGCAATCATAGCATTAATATCGTCAGCATCGAATAAATGGATCACCATACTATGTTTCAGGACATTTTCTAATATGACAAGCACCTTTATTAAATTCAATGATGTAAATGCCTAAAAATTTCTAGTACTGAAACCGAGATAATTTAAAAGTGAAGATTTTCTTGAAGTGAGTAAATGTTCTTCCCATGAATCTCATCATACCATGCCATCTCATTAGATTGTTCATCATATAGAGCACCGGTCACAGTTAAAAATGAGAAGAACTTACCCAATCCAAGAGGCAAATGCACTCATCACTTGGCACAAAACTATTGTTGCTTTGACCACTAACAATTTCCAATACAAGAACTCCAAAGCTGTACACATCTGCTTTATAGGTGAGGTATCCCCATAGGGCATATTCAGGTGCCATGTATCCCCTGCAAATAAGGATATAAGTTCTAGGTTAAAATTTCCATCAGACATCAACATCATACATATAAGAACAAGTCAAAATATGGTTTTTGTGATAATCTCACAGAGACATGGCGACTCACATTGTTCCGGCAACCCTGGTGTTAATATGAGTCTTTTCCTCTTCATCGAGCCTAGCCAATCCAAAGTCAGATATTTTGGGGTTTAAATCTTGATCCAGCAGCACATTAGTAGCTTTAATATCTCGATGAATAATTCTAAGTCTGGATTCTTCGTGAAGAAATGCCAGACCTTTAGCCACTCCAATGCAGATTTGAAGCCTTGTAGGCCAGTCAAGTTGAAGCTGATGGTTCTGTGGACCTACAAAATACCCATTCACTGTTTATACACCCAAATTTGATGACATGGCATGAGAATTTAGCAAGAACTACAATTGAAAAATTCCTAGACTCACCAAACATAGCATGGAAAAGACTATTATTCTCCATATACTCATAGACCAGCAACAGTTGATCCCCTTCAATGCAACAGCCATGAAGCTTGACAAGGTTAGGGTGTTGTAAACAAGAAATCATGCCTATCTCATTCAAAAATTCACGATTCCCTTGCTTCGATCTGGATGAGAGCTGTTTAACTGCTACCAAAGTACCATCAGGTAATTGACCCTGCACACCACAATAACTCACAGTTTCTTCCAAAGCAAACTAAGTGGGAACTTTGTTATTGTCGACATACGAATAGCACTTTTATACCTTGTATACAGGACCAAAGCCACCCTCTCCAATCTTAGAAGCAGGATCGAAATCATTAGTTGCTGCTTTAATTTGATGCAAAGAATAAGTCCGTATTTGCAGATCCAATCCTTTGTTATCATCTGGACAAGGATTTTAAAAAATCAGTGGGAAATAGTTCTCCAATGCCCAAAGGAAACTCTTGCAGCAATGCAGACTAAGATGTATAACCATAGTTTTCCAACTGAAGAACCTTTTTCTTATTAAAAAAAAAAATATATATATATGTGTGTGTGTGTGTGTGTGTGTGTGTGTGTGTGTGTGTGTGTGTGTGTGTTGCTTAACACATCGAGAAAACCTTGCTTCTTGAGGAGGAGCAAAATAAAGAATGAAGGAATCAAAGTGAACAAAAATGTAGAAAGGAACATTCATGAATAAATGCGCCTCTGTGTTTCTGTTTCTCTTTTGATGTGTGAATGATAGACATATATATATATATGGCCCTGAAAAAAGGATTTCATCTGAACTTGTATACATATGATCCACATTGAAAGGGAGGGATTCATGGTACAACCTGCAGATTTTCTTCTCCCCCTTTTCCCAGTCAAGTACCCTTTCCACCAAAGGATGCACAGCATGAAGAAAACAAAGCACGAGACTCCAACTCCTATGAAGATAGAATTAGTTCTCCTTTTCCATGACTAGAGCAAGCTTCAAAACCTGCCCAATGAAACAACTCAAAAGATAATACTACTTCTGAACAAAGCACTAAGGAAAACATCAAAGGAAAAGTACAAGCTCTAGTTTATACTGTGAATGAAGGAAAGAAATCCTTCTATTTTGCTTTTGAAAACCAACATCATGTAATGCATGATCTTATTTAACAAATAATATAGGTTTAAACAAATCCTCCTTAGGTACTTTCTGCACTCAATTGAAAGAACAAGAAAGCATTTTGTTTATATCCATGTCTTTATATGGTTTCATACCACATAAAAATTATCGTATGCACAAAACTGCAAGACTAGTAAAATTCACTCTGTTTCAAGCATGATCCTAAAATGTACCAGGTCATGTCCTCATCCATGTGGCAGTGAATGCAAATTTAAACAAAACACTTCATCTGTTTTCAGCTTTCAACAAGGAGAGAAGAAAAGAATGAGATCTACTCTTGACATAGAGGAGAGCAGCAGGTGCACTTTTTCAGCATGTTATACTGTAGCAATTTGACTAAACTAAGGTGAATATTGAAATTTTTTCTATGTTTATCATTATAGAGACAGCATGATAAGAAGCCAGCAAAATGAAGTGTACTTCATCCTTTAAGCATTCAGCAAAAGCAGAAGCATAATATTTTTGAAGAAAACCAAATGCCCATAAAATTTGACCAGAGTATGCCTCCCACACGTATTCAATCCACCTTTAAATGAAGCAAGCTGGAGGCTCAAACAACTAGAAAGGTCTAGTTACACATACTAAAACTGGACCTGCGAAGAAAAAGCTACAGCGACATATTCTTAAAATAAAAAAAAATAAATAAATAAGGTAGTAGTACTACCATTAGTCTGAGCATATAATGGACACTGATTTATCCCTAAGTTGGGGTGGGTAATGTCTCACCCAATAAGTTCTCTTACTCATTGAGACCAAATTATAATGAAGCAGTTGGACTTTTAATATTAAACAATCAAAGGAAAGGAAAGGCAAAATTACACTGGTTTTGTAAATTGCAAAGATTTTGTGCAAAACATTTACTGACTTCTAGTGCAATTATACGTAAAGAAAAGATATAAACAATTCACTCACCAGAGACAACAGAAATTGCTGATACTAGAGGACCATAAACACTTCTACGGGGAATTCTTGTTGTTCCTTTACCAGCCCAAGAAAATCGGACCTCCAGCATATTATTGGTCACGTTGACATTAAATATTTCCACTACAGGTTTTTCAACCCCACCCGCCTCATCTTTGATATTGAAATCCTTCCGGACTAATTTGTCCTGTGATATTGTAGCATGTTGAGAGGAATGCCCAACTCCAAATATGTATAAAGCACAAGATGCAACAGTAACATGTGGAACTACCTGAATATATATATGGAACATTCGCTTCCCGAGACTATTAAATGCATTGTCAGTTGTGAACTGAATCTCTGCAAACCGTAAATGTACAGTGTATTGTCCATTTCTTAAGCAATAAAAGAAGTAGGTAAGCGAAATCGGAGAGATTCTTGCTGTTGTATAGCTAACATCCATGTTTGCATCTGATAAAGTTACAGTGTATAGCTTATTTTGGTAATCATTGTCGTCCATGAAGTCACCTGTGCTACTAAACCCCCAATTCCGATTTCTATTAAAGGAGTATAATGCAGTACCACCCTCACCTGTCCATCTCCTTCATACAGAACAGTCTGTTTATTTTCTTTAATGTTTGCATCTTGTCCGCCACAATTAACATGTCGGCAACTCGAATCTGTCAGGACAAGTTTAAACTTCAGCAAATAAATGGATGAACCTTAAATGAGAAAGCAGGGAAAAAGTGTTAGCATATTTGCATATTAAGTCATACCTTCATCTAATAGGTTAAGCTTTCAAAATAGTTAGCAGTGGTTTTACAAAAATTTTACATGATATCAGAGCAAAAGGTCCTTCATACAAATCTTATCAGGCCTTTATTCACCTCCCTATTATACATTTCCATGCTCAAGTTGTTGACCAAAGTCCAGCTTACAAGAGAGGGGGAGTGTTTGAGCATTGTTAAATCAGGCCTTCATTTAATAATTTAAACTTTAGAATAGTTGATAGTGGTCTCACAAAATTTTACAAAAAGAATGCTCTGCATCCTAGGAACAAAATAATGAGGGGACACCATCCATGAACCGAAAAATAAAACCTTCTCATTTTCCATAGAGAAACATTGATGAGACCATTTAATTGAGAAGGCAGTTACTGACTCATATACATATCAATTGGAAGTTTTAATACAAAAAGGCATTGTATCTAATACATGTTTTGTAGCTCACAGAAAAATACTTACAGCGTGAACAGCGGAAGTTGTCCAAGCATGGCATGGCTCTACTTCTGCGGCAGAGTAGAAACATAAACCGATAGTTAAAGATAAGTGTTCCTGCCTTTTGAAAATGAATCGAGGACACAATAGTTTGAACAGAGCTAGCAAAATAATAAATGATAGACCTCTAAAGCAAGTAAAAGAATTGTAAAGGGAAAACAAAACCAAGAAATCTTACAAGTTGTTCTCTTGTGAAGAGCTTCTGTATAGGTTCAAGTTTAGGTTCCTGACAGATGAAGAAAAACTGACTTATCAGATTTCTTAAGTACATAACACTATGACCTATTGGGCAAAATTCACGAGAATCCTCACAAGTTGTCCTGACAAGCTCGTTGGTCGGAGCTTTGCCATGAAAAGTTGTTGTAAGAAAGATCACTGCATCCACATTACAAAAAACATTCAAGTGATTTTATCTTAAGGTGAAGATTTGACAGTAATTGTAACCCAAATAAGCAAAAGAGGGCACACCAAAATTTCAGAAAGTAAGTTTGTAAAATCAACATCGATGAGAAGAAAACATACACACTGGTTCCATCCTTCAAGATTGAGTCTGGTACTTGTCCACTCAGAATATTGCCCATTAGAAAGCTGGCGAAAACAAAATCTGGTGTTTTAGCATTCATGAAGAAAAATTGAGCACCAAAATGAATGAGAAAAACAAAACTTATTTACGCATCTGAATATATAGTGTGACATAGTTACAGATTGAATGCCCCCATTTGAGGTTGAAACATCTGCTACTACAAGCATGTTGGGTTTTGTAGAACGTGGCTTCATATCTTCCCTCTACCTCTAAGAGCGCATAAAATAAAAACACCAATATATGTGATGATCACATGGCTCGATTTTTCAGCCTTTAATTCAATCCTATCAAGAAAGATTTCCATAAAAAATCTCCATTTTCACGGTCATGTCACCACCCATTTCATTATATCTCATACAATTGATAGGGTACAGACTTACATAAATCTCACACTTTTTGCAGTTATTGTTGCTGGAATTTCACCAACTAATCTGTTGAAGCTGAGATCCCTGTTAAATGAAGGATATGAGTGCTTGTATGTGCAATGTTACTCCAAAAACTGAAGACAGAAATCTCAAATAACAAAGCCAGTTCTAAGTCTTGTGCACAGAACATAAACTTGACCGGATGCAGAAATTAATGCCAAACATCCTACCAAGAAAACCCCTGCCCATATTAGTAACTTTCTTGTATAGTTAAATTTGGTCACCAACTGAAAAACGAACTTTGGATTAGTATGAATCACATATTCCCAATTTATACACAAATTCCATACAACATCAGTTTGGTCCTCCAGTCATAAAAACAAACAAAAAAAAGATGCATGGCTTATTGCCATAGTGGCTTGGCGATGTTAGTCAAGTACCATTTGTGGCCGTTAATCAGGAGTGGAACCAAATCTTTTGAGGCTATGAATTATACATATCTATAATATTGCAACTCACACTGATTGCCAATTGTAAAGTACAAGTAAGAAGGGGCAGCAGTCAATGTCTTGGTTGTGGGAAAAAAATGTCCACTTTCAAGGCTCTAATTATAGGCGCTTAGGACAGTCCACCATTGTGGATCAGAAGAAAAAAAATGTGGACAACCATAGCAGGAGGCAATTCTGTATTAGTGCTGAACAATTTGACTGTTCTTTTTATCATAAAGAAAGATCAGTACAAGTTAAAGTCCCAACCGATTTTTGAACCTAACTTCTGGCATATGCGAGGCAACACCATCAATAGAATATATCGTGTGATCATGCAATGTTATCATTGTGCACTTTCAGCTCTCTTGCACAGCATGACTTTGACACTCCTACTTGCGCATCTACTGTTTCTCATACGGCGGCTAACATAGAAACTTCAAAGTTCATTCGAGCACCCAGACAAGATTCACCAGTACCTTTGTGCAACAATGAAAAATTGTACTGACTTCTCTGAAGGATCTTTCAGATCATGGAAGATGGTTAGAAAGTCTTTTCAAAATTGAGAATGAGTGATGTGGACATTAGCATGATTTGTACTGTACATGATGCAAAAAGCAAGCTAAGAAATTTTACAGACGATAACTCACACCAGTTATACTTACATAACTTCTAGTTCTTCGAAGTTCCAAATGTAAGAGGGAATCTCCCCAGATATGTTACAGTTCCTTAGCACCCTGACAATGTAACAGATTGGTTACTCAAACATCCGTGACATCTGACAAAATGATCTCCTAGTAGAGAAATGAGTGAAACAAGAATCAAACCTACAATGTTACGAGGCCGGTCATATTACTGAGATTAGGAAATAGCTGGCTGGGACTGATTATGTCACTCATTCTCCTGAGAAAGATATAAGAACTTGCTCTAAATTTCTCAACTTGATAACTGCACGTCAGATTTTCAAATATGAGTTTCACAGGATCATGAACAGGATACTGTATGCTTACAAGTGGGCCATGTTATTCAAAAGTGAGACACCAGTTGGAATAGGCCCCTTCAGCCCACTTGCGATCATCTCTCTGCATATCACAATATGAAAAATGATAGTTACTTGCTTGGAATGAGTAGTATTTGCTTTTATTCATCATCTCTAGCTTAAAAGAATTCAAACGATCTTACAATCTATTGAGTTGTATGCAGTTCTTGATGAACTCTGGTATTCTGCCACTGAAGTTATTGTCATTTATCCTCCTGCATTATGCAATTGAAATGTGTCATCAGACATTTGAATTAAGATATATAATCTGTATGGGAGGAACAAGACAACATCGTACAAATCTGTAAGATTTATCAAACCAGTTGGCAAGTTTCCAGTTAACCGATTGGAGGATAGGATCCTGCCAGCATAATAAGCCAAGAATAGACCCTCATCAACATCTAATATATACAAAACTTGCAATCAGAAGAAGTGGACAATAAATAAATAATGCAGCATCTTACAGAGATTGTAGGTTGATCAAACTTTCGAGCTCAGGAGGAACGTTGCCAGAGAATTGGTTGGCCTCAAGGCATCTGATTTAGAATCCCCAGTAAAATCACTAATAGTATGACCCAACATAACTTAAGACAAGGAAATTGCATAGTAAGTGTCCTAGCTTTACCGCAAATAGTAATCATGGCAACCAAGAGATTCTATAGACATTATCACAGCTGTAAGCAAACTTGCAAGCAAAGAGACAAAGATATCGAAAACGCACAGGTATGTGAGAGAGGTGATATTGCCCAAAGTCTTTGGAATTTCCCCAGATAAGCGATTCACGGGGACAGAGCTGCATCAATCACTCCATTATTTAGACCAAGCCTAATGAGATGCCAGTACAAGATAGAATTATTAGAAGGATCTTACATTGAAGTCAACTGCATAGAAGCCCACTCCTGAGGTATTGTCCCATAGAGGTAGTTATAAGCGAAGTCACTACAAGAATAAGATAGTATTTATCCACAAAGTAGGATTTCAAATAAGTATTCCATGTCCATATATTAGCTTATATCTTCAAGAAATATGATAGTGTTTAATTAAGGTCTCACATTTCTCTAAGGTGAGGAAGCTTAGCAAGTTCAGGGGGAAGGATCCCAGGGAGACTAAAGCCCTTGAGAGCTCTACAAAGCATCAAAACAAAAATTAGACAAACTCAAGTAACATCACACAATGAATGATAACAATTTCTACACAGACAAACAACAGAAAGAGGTCCTTAAGGGCTATGCAACAAGCAGTCAATGAAACACTGTTTTAAATTTGCAAAGCACATCTATACTCACCAATGCTGCATAAAAGCTGTTCTTTGAAAGGTTACAAGGAATTATAATGACCGGATTTAATGTTTTTTAACCAACTAGGATGAAAATTAAAAGGAAGTACAAAAGAGTATAATTAAAAAAATACTCAACATATTCTAGGATAATTCACTATGTGTCTACATAATCTTCTAAAATGTCATGTTTGGAATTGGATGTTATTATGGTATAAGAATTTTGAACTAAATAGTGGCTGGCAGTCCAATAAGCATGGGAATATTAGGTAGATGATTACAATCTAAACATCCTACATATTATATATTTTTAAAAGAGAGCCAGCATCTTCTTGGTTCCTTCTGATGAATATTATGAAAAATTGCAGAAATTGACTCAATCAAATTATACAGATTTTTACCTAGTCTACACGTATCAAAAAATTCCAGCTGCAGAAACGAGGTCCTTTTTTTCTCATACCTGTATATAGTGAGGCTCTCATTTGAGTCAGTCTCAGCTTTCAAGGTCTCGCAATAACTTGTTTCCCAAGAAAAATTGTGGACTCAAACCTTTTCATGTTTTGTCATGTAATGCATGTTATTCAGCTGCCTATGTAACACCTCTCATTTTGTGTTTGCAACCAAGAATCTGAACATTGTCAAAGCAGCCCCAGATATTCACACTATTTACTGTTGTAAGTTACATCAACCCTGCTTAAGAGACCGTATATTATAGATAGACAAAAAAGAATTATTTTCTCCAGTCAAGGTGCAAAACTATGCATTAAATCTGAGTAACGAGCTGAGGAGTATATACATGCTTACGACATGACAGGAGGTATCATTTAGGAAGTTGCATTCACAAGCAACGGTACTCTCGGCTCCTTTTGGTATTTCTGTTGTTACACCAACTTTTACGACTTCACAAGAATCACCATCAAACTCCCAATACTTGGCCCCCAGTTTAGCAGCAATTTGTTGAAGGGCGTCCACTGAAACCCATTCAGAACCACGTAAAGAAGAAAATAAGCAAAAAGATTAGTGTCATTGCAGTAACCTGAGTAGCCAATCAAATATTTAAGGATATTTGCCTGATATCATTAGCAAAATCAGGCCAACTGACTAAGTTTAGTAATTCTGCTATGCAGACCCAAGAGAAGAAACCACTCCAACCAAGATCAATCCAAGAAACAGCAGAATCAGCATAACGGCAAGCAAAATAAGAATTGTGGACAACGTGACGAAAGAGAGAACTGGATTTTGTCTGTTCTTTTTATTTCTGTTGTAAGTTACTGTACAGCAGATCTCGTTGTGCTTCAAACCCACTAAAGTAAGGCTGAAAAACACAAAATTCCATAAACAAAGACAGATGCAAAGCCAACTTAGCTGCTCCAAACCATCTTAAGAAGGCAAAGCTCAGAAAAACTCGGCACAAAACTTTTAATTAGCTCCAAAGTTGACAAAATAAAAATAAAAATAAAAATGAAGATTTTGCACTCACCTTCTTGGGGAGAAACCTTTGGTTCAGCCAATCTAAGCATCCTGAAGTAGCTCAAGGCACAAATCAAGAAAATTAAGGAGTTCTTTGCAACCATGATCAAGAGAAAATGTGGGTCTCAGATAAGCCAAGACCCAGGTAGCTGTTTTCGCTTTCAGGACTTGTCAAAAGAAGCAAAACGAGGAAATCTCTCTCTCTCTCTCTCTCTCTCTGTACTTTATTTGACGTTTATGGGCCTTGGAGGTGTGCATGCTGGAGCGTAGCCCCCACCGTACCGAACGAACTCAGGAGTCAAACTTTCTTTTTCCGTCATTTCAGTTTCAGAAGACAAAAATATCATCACCTAAACTTTTCCTGTCAGATTATCAAATTTTGCCTCGGGACTTTTGTGAAGGTGGAAGGTGTTTTTTTTTTTTTTTTTTTTGGTCGGTTGAAGGTGGAAGGTGTTAGCTAGTAAAAATTACAATTACTTGTGCTCGACTTTTGGAGGGTTTTTTTCTCATTTTTTTTTCTGATATACTGAACTTCTCAGTTGAGTTTAAGCTTAAATTAATTTAATTTTCAAAGAACTCCACAATATTATAGTTATTACATTATACTATACTCGTGACTCATCGAGTAATTGAACTTTCAAGTTTCAATTACACATATCAATTCACCATATTATAAATCGACATGTCAACATTTAGACACAACGACATCATTTTAAATTTACGTTATGTAAGCTCTAGCTTAGAGTAGAATATGCTTGCTATTAAAAACAAAAAAGTCCTAGCATCAAAATGTTAATCGAGTTTATTTGACCTTGAAAAAAGCTTATTCGGTAACACATGATCAAACCCATTATATACATACTTAACGTCGAAGCTATATACTATAGTTAATACCGAAGCTCAGAGAATGTACACTCCAATACTCGCCACTAAACACTTCACTTATGATATGTGGGACAATTTTTCCGCATGCCACCTGTTGGACCAATAAGCTTTTGCTATAATTTAATTTTGTACTCGTGAAAAGTTAAAGAAATTTAATGATTTTGCCAAAAATGAGAATTTAGATTAAGGCATCATGACTATGTAGTGAAATCTCCATAGTTAGGATATTCAATGAATATAAAATGAAGATAAACAAATAAATAATATGAGCAAAGAATAAGATTATAAAACAGTAGCTCTTGTTTCTACATAAGTTATTTAGTGACATGTGTTTTAAATAGAAATGAATTTTTACCATGTGAACTAAATAATTTGAGCATAATAATTTATGAAAATGTAATTGGAGCTCGATATTTTACACCAGACTTAAATACAAGCAACCAACTATATATGCATATTTTTTTGGAAAAAGAAGAAGACTAGATATGCATATTTACATTCTCCCCCTTTGTAGAGGAAAAATGGGAATGTAATCGAAATTTAATCGTGAGCCTAAAAGCCGAGATCTCTCTTGGGGTTGACACCTTTGTAGCTTGAATCATTGCTAGGCCACTTTAGTGGGGCTTGAACTCGAAACTGAAAATGCAAATTCTCCTAAAGTAAAATATATATTTACATAATCAAGTTATATTCAACATCCGACAAGTATTTGCCATCATCACAAGCTGCTTAATCTATTAATGACGTAAATTGGCCTTCCTGCTAAACATCCTTTCTTCCAAGAATAGGACAATGATAATTGCATTATAAAGTAGGTATGCTATTACGTTTAAGGCATTATAAAGTAGGTATGCTATTACATTTAAGGCATCATGAAAGTTTCAATACATAGAAAAAAAAAATGCCACTACTCGCTATGTGCAAATGTACATGAATTGGCCACTTGTTTAGGGGACCGTCAACAATGGCTGCCAGATAAAAGCTAATTTCAGAACATCTCAATCTCAGGGTTGATGTATTGGATTTTTCAAAGGCTTTTGCGTCGTGATTACAGTTGGCCGATGACGATCTGGAAATGACTTTTCCTTCGGTGGAAGTCCTTTTTAAGCGGGCTTTGACCGCATGGACCGTGTTCGATTCTTCATCGTTCGTTATTGGATGCAATTTGCATATCTGGACGGACAGCGACGTGGGTGTCCGACCCGGAGACGAGACCCCATCACGTAGAATTATTTTATCGGAGCTGACTAGATGTCCGTTCCGACGAGAGTGGGGCATGGTCGAGGAGAAATTATTATACGACCATAGTAAACGTGCATGGCTGCAAAATCGCGGGGCTGGAAAGAGAGACGACGTGTTTGAATAGAAGCCGTTTCAAATTCGCAATCAAGCGACGTGAGACGATACCGGATTGAGAATTGCTATGGAGTCATTGCTAGGGGCGATGATATTGCAGTCGTGAAGTGTTCTTATTCCTTTTCTTTTTTAATGAAGTGACTTATTTTCACAAGGATATATAAAATGTCTCATTCACCTGTATCAAACGAAGGGCTTCATGCATACAGTGGATGGCGTGGCTCCTAAAGTTACTCTAGGTGGGTAGAGAATCCATAATTTGAGTAAAAGACCTGCCACTATTGAGAAAACTTCCTAATAGATTTTGACGTCAACAAAATTGTTCATGAAAATTTGGTCAGTCTGATAATCATCTTAAAGTATATTGATCTAGAAAAATACTCTTGGAGTGAAGTTATCTCAATCTAGTTCGAACTGAAGACCAAACTGTTAAGTCTATTTCAGTTGGAATAAGCTCGGGCTTAAGTTTAGACTTTATATTGAAGATGAAAATCTTCACACTATGACTACGTTTGGCGGTTGAGATGAAATTCGAGATAAGATCAATATTATCCTATACCGTGTTTAATGCTTACTCAAGATAGTATTAAATTGAATATAAAAGGGATATAAGCTGGATAAAATTACTCTATAAGAAAGATGGAATATAGATAGATAGGATCACCGCCCTCAGCGGCGCAGCTGGCTTGGGCTCTCTCCCCCTCATGAAGGGGAGAAGTTCGAATCCCAAAAGTGTCGTTAGGGATTCTTACCTAGAGTATTGTGACAGTGGGTTTTGCAGTCACGTACTATGGCGATGGATCCTGCAGTCGCTCCTTCAAAGTTTGTTCGCCGGCTATCGGCTTACGAGGTTCCCTAGGTTATCAAAATATATATATATGTAGGTAGTGTGTGTGTGTGTGTGTGTGTGTGTGTGTGTGTGTGTGTGTGTGTGTGTGTGTGTGTGTATATATAGGATTTGTAATATCCATAATATAAAATTTATTTTTTTCAAATAACAAAATTATTAACTTAAGAAAATTGAAATTATATTTCAATATAAATAGTATTTGAACTCTAATATAAGAAATTCAAAATATGAAAAAAAAATGAAAATTTAGCTTTTTTAATTTAATCTTAGTTTTATTTATATATTCGACTTTAATTCTATCTTATAATATAAATTCAATATATAAATATAAATATATATTATATTTATATTTATTACATTTTGAGGCATTTTTGTATTTTAGGTATATTAGTACAGTTTACTATTTAATAAAATTTCATCAAAGAATGATGAAAGGGGAAAAAAGAAATAAAAAATAAAATGATTTAAAAAAGAGAGTAAAAAATAAAAATAAATTAAGCAATAATTTCACAAGAGATTTTTACCATATCGGTTTGTGAACTTTTAGGTTTATTTACATTGATGTGTTTTTTATACCAAAAAATGTACATAAGATTATGTGAATATATCTGACTTTATTATTGCAATTCACCAAATAATAGATTGGATGTAGCAAAATCCGTAGATTTCTTATCTTATCTTATCCTATCTAGTATTATTCTAGTTAGAAATTCAAACAACCAAATAGTGTAAGAAAATTACTTTTGCTCCCATCCTGACATAAGTTGAGACTGAGACAAGTTCAAAACGTGACTCAAGTCTAGACCAAGACAAGTTCAAAACATGACTCAAATCTAAAATGAGACGCAAGTTTAGAACATGACCACAATCCAAAATGTATAATGGCTAGTGATCTGGTTCATATTTCACACTAAAAAATATTGGATTAACTCAATCTTATTTGATTGGCAAATCAATTTTGAGACAAGTTCTTTTCAAATGGAGATGCTTTACTTATTAAAACCAAGACTCTAGTTGTATGGGTGATTAGAATCAAGTGAAGATTTAGTTTTGTCTCTCAACGGCCACACAATTTTCTTGATACAAATTTGCCCAACTAATAGATTAGAATATTATCCTTTGGAGACTATCCAACGACTAGTTTGGAAATAAATGAGTTTATAAAGAGACCAAGGTACCAAGGAGCATGTAAGAGACGAGACCCAATATTTAGAATTCCAAATTATGAGTATACTTCGACCATACACTTGTTTTTCGTAAGCTTAATTTTTGTGATCATGAGAGAAGTACAAAAAAAGTAACCGAGTGATATAGTGTGATCTATCAGACATTGAGTGTTAATACTCAATATTATAATCTCTTATTAATCATCTAGTGGAATCTAGCCAGTGGACTATCAGTATGGGATAGTAAATGTAGGATTGATTTAAGTCAAATCACTATAAATCTTGCATGCAAATTATCTTGTCCCTAATCTCTTTTGGTTTATTATTATAGTCTATTACACACTCACAAGGTATTTCTAAAGTTTGTTCTACTATACAAATGATTCTATATAATCTGATCTTTTGTTCAGATTTTGATCTTGACTCTTTCTATTTCACTTTGAATTATCAAGATTTTATAAAATCCCTTACTTACCCCCCCCCCTCCAGGTGATACTTGCTATCTACTTCAGCCACGTCCAAGTCAGGAGCTCCCACTCAGCTAATTCAATAAGGGTTAGCTACATGATGTTTATAGACACTTTGCAATAAGCTTAAGCAACATCTTAAGTTGTCTCGATTGATTAAAACTCAAAAATCCAATGATGAGCTTGAATTCAACATGTAGTTTAAATGAATTAAAAAGTTTTTGAGACGTACATGTTACGAAATCGCATGTTGATTCCATAAAAGTAACGCTCGCAAACAATTCACCAAGCATAATACAATAATAAAAGGACAGAATCAGAAGAACACACCAGAAAATTTGTTAACGAAGTTCACCCAAACCTAGGCTATGTCTCCACGCAGAGGTACTCTGCAAATCTACTAGATTTCGAAAAAAGTTGGAATACAACAATGATCTTCTCTCAAGATCATGGCACAAAGAGATTGAGAACTCTCGTAAAGAAAAAACTTACTTTTTTCTTCTCTTTTTCTTGCCTCTTTATTTTCTTTTTCAACGTCTTGATGGTTAGCGTCTTACCATCGTTAATATAAAGGTGTAGCTTTTAACCTAAAAGCAAATATAATAAAAAAGACAAAAAAAAAGCCTCTAAAAATATTTGGCTTCATCTATAACAATCTCCCACTTAAAGACAAATATACCTGAGCACCAAGCAACTTTGCATCCATCTTCTTCAAAAAAGTAGTACTTGAAAAAACTTGTGCCTTTACAATACTCCTCATCAATCAACATGGAGTAATACCAATGGTAGTGATACAGAAAATATGATTATCTTTGTCTACTACCTTGGTCAACATGTCAGCTTGATTCTTTGAGTCATTAATCTTCTGTAACTTTAATTCATTATCTTTCAATGCCGATATGATAAAATGATAATGCTTTTTGATATGTCTAGTCCTTGAGTGATAAGCTGCATTCTTTGCTAAGTGCACTGCACTTTGACTATCACTCCACAGTGTACAGACTGGCTGTTTTCGATGTAGCTCCTCCATGTAATCTTGTAATCATATGATTTCCTTGGAGGTTTTTGTGATCGTCACGTATTATGCCTCTATCGTCGATAGAGCCACTACTTTTTGTAGTTGAGATACCCAACTCACTACTGTACATGCAATTGTAAATACATATCCAATGGTACTCTTGCCACTATCTCAATCACTCGAATGATCTGCATCTACATAACCTTGTAACTTTAGAGATGTATCACCATAACAAAGTGAGTAATTGAAAATACCTACTAGATATCTCAATATCCATTTCACTGCATTCCAATACTCTCTGCCTGGGTTATGCATATATCGACTCACAACTCCCACTACCTATACAATGTTTGGTCTCGTGGCATACATCAAACTCCCTACTGCTGATGTATATGAAACTACCGCCATCTCATCTTTCAAAGCCTGAGTGCTCGGACACATCCTTGAAAAGTTTGAAGTGACTCGCTAAAGGAGTTGCAACTGATTTTGCCTTGTCCATGTTAATTTCTTTAACACATTGTTCACATAGTCTCCTTGCGACAGCCATAATTTCTTATTTTCCTGTCCCTGATGATTTTCATGCCTAAAATATTCTTGGCCTCTTAAGTCTTTCATAGCAAACTGTGATGATAACATCTTTTTTACTTCTACGATTCTCTTCATATTGGAACTAGTAACCAGTATGTCACCCACATATAAAAAGAGATACACAATGTCACAATCATCATACTTGCGAAAATAAACACAGTGATTAGACTCACAGTGTGTAAATCCTTTTTCTTTCATAAAACCATCAAATTGTATGTACCATTGCCGCAGAGCTTGTTTCAAGTCACACAAGCTTTTCTTCAAGCGACATGCTATGTGCTCCTTACCTTTAACTTCAAAACCCTTAGGTTGTGCCATATATAATTTTTCATCTAAGTCACCGTGTAAAAACGATGTTTTTACGTCTAACTACTGATGCAAGCCAAGGGTAGGCTTTCTCAAACAATAGGATGGGGAGAGTGACTCGTGCACGGGAAACAAGACGAACAGAAATTTCAGCACTGCGCAAGCTCAGGAGAACAGTCGTATCTTTGTCGATACAAATCGGATTGACCTGATTCTAAAGCCAAATGAACAAAGACTTCTGGATCTACAATTTCTATGTTTTGGGTTTTCTGAAATAAGCACTGTAAGATGGTCGAAATTGGGTTGGAAATAACGAACAGAATATGAAAAGATGGAAACTCCGTTGGTTGCTCTTCTAGGCCTCCAAGGAAGTTGAGGGGGCACCGATTCTTCTAGATTGATGACTGCAACTCTTCAAGGATGCAGATTTCAAAAGCTCCAACTCTTCAAGGATGGAGTGAAAACTCTTCTAGGTTTTCAAAGGGATAAACACTACAAGGTTCACGATACTTGCTTCAAAGCAAAGTTTTTTTTTCATTCATCAAATGTCGTCTTTCTTCTACAAGGAATTGGATGGCTTATATCGTCAAAGAAATAAAGATAGAGCATAGAAACTTGAAAGCATTAAAGAGCTTAGGAACTAGAAACTAGAAACTAGAAAAATAATAAAGAGCTTAGGAACTAGAAACTAGTAAAAGCATAACGTCTTCATGGCTCCCAAGGTGTCTTCTTTCAAACTTCTGGGATGGAGTCAAGATTTCGATACAGCTTCTCAGTTTCGTCGAGCTTGAATACGGGCCGATCTTCTTGGTCGAGAGAGCTGGTCTTCAATGCGGGATGCATCAACTACTCAAGATAAAGATCCTCCACTGCAACTATACTCAGCAGAACTCTAATTGTTGTCATTTTCACTACAGATGAAAATATCTCGAAGTAGTTGATCCATTCTTTTTTAGAAAAGCTCTTGACTACAAGTCTCGCCTTATATCTAATACTACTATCTGCTTCATTCTTAATCATGTACACCCATTTGTTTAATAAAGTTTTTTTTACCAGTAGGCAACTTGGTAAACTCCCAAGTTTTGTTATGAAGTAACGAGCTCATCTCGCCTTTCATAGCACACTCCTACTACAAGTGAGACGTGTCTACCTTTGCCTCATCGTAAGTCTCCGGTTCCCTTAAATTTGTATATAAAATATGGCTAAGAACAGTATTAGCTGATGGATCAAAAATTATCTTTGGCTTTCTCACACGTGTAGACCTCATCAATACAGAACTTCAGGGTCGTTAGTTTGCTTCAAATCACTGCATTCCTCTTGAACTACCTCTTCACTAATAATAGGCTCATCTTGAACCTCTCTTTCAAGCACACTTTGATCTACTGGAAACATTTTCACTGGCATTGTGTCTAATTCAACATATTCTGGTTCTACTACCTTCTCATGCTCTGTTTGACGATCATTGTACATCTTTTTTTTCATGGAATACCACATTCTGACTGTGGATGACTTTGTTATTCTCATAATTCCAAAGCTTATAGCCATACTTGTCGCCACCGTATCCGATAAAGATGCACTTCTGGGACTTAGTATCAAACTTTTTCATATCTTCCCTATCAATCAAAGCATATGCAATGCAACCAAACACCTTTAGATGTGAATAATTAATCTTTTTATCTTACCACCGTTCTTGTGGTATTTCTCCATCCAATGCACTAGATGGACTTCTGTTGATAAGATAAACAACTGCATCAATGGTGGCAACCTATAAGTATAGTGGGAGACCGCGCGTAGCCTCATGCATCTCGCATGTTCTAGAATAGTCATGTTCATCCTTTCAGCTATACCGTTTTCTTGAGAAGTTCTAAGAACAATCTTTAACCCGTGTATGCCTTCTTGACTCAAATATTCTGCAAATTCCTTACTTGTGTATTCACCACCATTATTAGACTTCAGGGCTTTAATCTGATAATCTATCTCTTTTTTTACCATGGTCTTCCACATTCTAAACATCCTGAATACTTTTGATTTTTCTCTAAGAGCATAGACCCAAGTCTTCCCTATCGCATCATCAATGAAAGTGATAAAATATCTCTTACCGCCATAAGAGAGTTCCTAAGTAGGTCCACATACATTAGTATGAACCAACTCTAGCTTCTAACCTTTATTATGTCGTCCATTCAATTGAAAACTAGCAACATTATGTTTTCCATAAATGCAACTCTCACAAAAATCTAAATCAACTTTTTGCAAACCCGGAAGTAATTTCTTCTAGTGTAATTGCTTTATACCTTTTTTCACCAAGATATCCCAAACGATAATGCCAAAGAGTAGACAAATTACCTATAGCCATTGTAATTGCAACCATATCACTCATATTGTCTCATTGGAGAAGGTAAAATGCACCCATACGCTTTCTTTTTGCTACTACTCTTGCCCATGAGGTTATCTTTCACTATTCGTATCCAAAAGTTATTACTAAACCTTCTTGCTCAAGTTTACTGGTTGAAATAAGATTTTTCTTTAATTCCGAAATATACCTAGTTTCACGTAAAACTAGACGTCCTCCACCTGAGATGTTCACAGTCACAGTTCCTTTCCCAACAATAGGACACATGTAGCAATTCCCCACAACCACTTGTTCGAAATATCCATTAGCATAATCATCAAATATGTAAGAAGCACCAAATCAATAAACCATTTATCTGTCGTCAAGTCAAACCTTGCAAACAAATACAAATTATCTAGCAATGTCGCGACCAAAATTTTCGGGTGTACCACCTAGGTTTGGCTAATGAATTGTTAAGCCTAGACTTAACTCGAACTCTCCCAAACCCATATCAATTCGTGACTTAAGTTTAAATTTCTTAACATGCAAATGGATTTTATATAGAAGTTGTCACTAATCAGTTTACGGTAGGTTGATTAGACACCTAAGTAAAATAATTTACGAACTAGAGACTTCGGATACAGGGATTTGGTTACACTAGATTTCTCTAATGTCCTTCCGGTACCATTTTTTTTTATTTTCAAAAATAGTTTTGCAGGCAGTTTGGATTGATTTTAAATATATTTCCCTAACATGTGAGGTGATCATGCGGGTGTGCAATCCACCAATTTAACACCCAAGGAAAGCAAATAAAAAAAATGCAGGGACTTACCTCGTAGCAACGAAAGCATCTGCATTATTAGATCAAAATTTACATCAACAGTTCTACATATGATTTCTAATTAACACGCAATTTCCTTCTTCTTCTTTTTTCACTTATTTAATGAGAATCATACAATGCATGCTACTAATCTAACATGAAAAGATATGACATGGCAATATGACCTAACTATATGACATAATAAGATGCAATCTATACTAAAAAAAATGGAATCAATTTATTCTAAGGCATTTTTTGGTATTTTCCCTGAAATTCGAAATTATAAAAATGCGAAAATTATCTATCTAAATTAAAATATCATCTAATTTGTATTAGGAATGAGGTTAAGCCAAATCCTAATTTAAACTAGAATGTTATCCTAACTTAGAAATCCCTAACTAAAATGCAATCTATTTAACAAATTTATCTAAACTTATAATAGATTAAAAACTATTATCTAGAATTAAACTATATGAAATTTTACCCCACAATGCAATGACATGCAAAGAATGCCCTAATTCTATTTTTTTTTTTTGTATTTTTGTATTAATTTCGAAATTAAAAATTGTCAAATAATTAAACATGCAACCTTAAGTTAAAAAAACTAGCAACCTAAATTGATTGATTTGATTTTTTATTTTTATTTTTTGAAATTCGAAATAAAATTCCTATTCTAAATATGCAAACCCTAAAACAAGAAATAAACTTAATCTAACTCATATTTTTGGATTTTTTTTTACAAAAACAAAATCAACTTAAACGACAAGGCAGCAGATCGTAGCAAGACAATATTGATATCCAAATTGACAAACAATATCTCGCGCATGAGATCGAGTTGGCCAATTTTAAATAAATCGCAAAACAAATCTCGGACGTGAGATTGGATTGGCATTTTTCAAGTGATTGCGAGTCGGATTTTGGGCGCGAAAATCGAACTATCAATCACAAATTTCAAAGGCTATTTCATGTTAAACATCTCATCCTTACACTAAGGAATAATTATACTAAAAAAGAACATAATAAAAAAACGAAATAAAGTAAATAGAAAGAAAAACTACCTAATTTGCTTTTCTTTTTTTTCCTTTTGTTTTTCTTTTTTTCCTTTTCAAGCAAAGCAACAATGTGGTGATCGTCCAAGGTTAGGTCACCGGTGTTCGGAGCTCCGGTGTCGACCGGTGATGGGCGGATTGGCGGCGAGCGAACCGGCGGCAAAGTAGACCGGCAGTGGACTCCGGTGGCGTCGGGCGCGACGAGAAGGTGAAAAACGCGGGCGTCGGGTCGCGGCTGGTCGCGAAGATCGACGGCTGAGCAGTGGCGGCAGTGTGGTGGCAAGGGTCGGCGGGTGAAGGAATACTCAAGTGACGGGGTTGCTGGTACTCGACCGATCAAAGGCGCAGCAACAGCAGAGGTGCGACGAGCCGGCTCGAGGTCTGCTAGGTCGCGGGTTGCAAACGAGTCGGGGGTGTTCCAGTGCGGCAGATTGAGCAATGGCGTCGCCGAAAGGGATTCGAGATCTGCGATGCTGCGGGCTTGCTGGAATCTCGGCGGCACGGTGAGGGTTGTGGATGAGACCGGCGGAGTAGAGGTTGAGCGGAGAGGGCTCGTGGGTCGCCGGCGGAGCAACGACGGTCGGCGGCTCGGCCGCCGGTACGGTCGAAGGCCCCCCTCTTTTGCGAGGAAGACGATGCAACCTCTTTTCTTTTCTTTTTCTTCTTTCTTTCTTCTTTCTTTCTTTTTTTTTTCTTTTCTTTCTCTCTCTTTCTCATGTCACTCACGTCCTCTCTCTCCCTTTCTTTCTTTCTTTTTTTCCTTTGACTTTTCTTCTTTTTTTTACAAAAAAATGAGAGAACCCCCCTGTCTTTTTCTTATGCGATGTCTTTTTTTTTTTGGTAAAAATCGTACGCGATGTCTTTTATAAGCCCAAAAATTGTATCTTCGCTATATATTTTATTTCTCATTCTATTTGTGCATAATTCCCCTGAATACATTGTTGTGGACATGAGTGTATCCCTGTTGAGCCCATTGTTTGGGGAATTCTGGATGGATCTGAAGAGTAACAAAATACTCATTTTCAATAGTAGGAATGAGGTGCTGGTTGAATTTGGAGGACTGGACGTACTCCTTTACTTACTTTGGGGTTTGGTGAATAAGTTGGCGGATAAAGTGGATAGGTGAGAATGATGAGTTGGGTTTGGCAAAAGCGGAGTAAGAGTTTATGAGAGGAATTTGGGTTTCAGAAATCTTGGTTTCATCACTAAGAGAGACTTCATAAAGATAATTTATCTTAGAAGCATTGAAAACACAAAATTCTAGAGGTGTTGAAGATGAAGGAGAAGGAGCAAGAGAAACGGGTGCTTCGAGGATTTCTGGTTTTGTAGACATGATGTGAAGGGATCTTCTCAACACTAGATTCACCTATCAAGCGCATGGAATGGATAATATTACAAATGAAACCATGGCGGGATCATGGCTGTTGGATAACAAGGTCAGATTCCTGAGTACCCAAATCCTTTTGAAAAGATTCTAATGGATTGAATAACATCATCTGATCTGGCCTTTCTTTTATAACAATCGAACTTGATTCTGTAGGCATCTTCTCTTTTCCTTTGTCTTTCTGCAAATTTTTGATATGATCTCGTAATTCTGCCATATTTGGTTTTTTTTTTTTCTAAAAGAATCTTTTGGGATGGCAGCAAAAATGGACGTCTAGGGTGGTGGAGGCAAATACCCAGTTTTGACAGTAGTTGCGAAGGGATTGAAATGTCTTAACCTTCCTTCTTCAAGGAGTTGAGGCGATATTCTCTTTTGTATTTTTCGCATATTCCATCCAAAAATTTCCTTTCTGCTTAAGAGTATGTCCCTCAGTGTATATTATTTGAATATGTGAAGAATCTTAGCGGAATATGTGAAAAATCTTTTCCTCACCGACGATCCAATAAAACAAAACAAAACAAAACAAAATAACATAAATGTTTCTAAACTATATGCAATGTGATTTTTATTATTATTTTTTATTTTTTGGGTAAAAATTAACTCATTTTTTATGCAAAAATTTAGGTGTCAACAAGCAAAAATCCATCGCTAACCATATTAGCTCATTGATTCTCATCTCACTTTTCTTTTTATAGGCTTCACACTAAAACCTCCGATGTCTAGTTCGGTGACAAAACCAACACTCATCTTTTGCAACCTATCTCTTACCCCTTGATTGTGATCTACCGCTCATTGAATTTTCCTCTACTTTTACTTCTTCCATGGTTCTCCACTACGAGTGCCATTGAAGATCTAGACGCCGAAAACTTATCTCCACTTGAGACTTTCATTCACATTTCTTTATTCATGATACTATTCACAGCATCATCAAGAATTAAATCATTCTTCATGATGCTCAAAATCTCCTACACTACGGTATTGTAGCTTTCTAAAAGAGAACATAAAAATAATAAAGCTTGAAGCTTCATATCTAAATTTATGCCTGCGGATTCTAATTGACCCATGACCTGCGTGAAACTATTAATATGTTTTGCCACAGAATCTCTATTAGATAACTTCATATTAACTAGTTTCTTCAGCAAAAATACCCATAGACAGCTTCTCATAAATATTCATTAGAATATTCATGGCCTCTTTTGCAGTTTTTGCTTTCGCGATGTGGTACATTGTCTTTTTCGTCAACCCTAGACGAATGCACCTAATGCCTTTTGATTAAGAATTTTCCATCTGACTTCTGCGGTCGGATCCACTTCTGCCATCTCGAGTTTCCAACCTTCAAGTAGTGCATATAGATCTTTTTGATAAAGATAATTTTCGATTTGTAGTTTCCACCATCCAAAATCTTGCCCATCGAACTTATTGATTCTGATTTTATCTTCTGCCATATTGTTTGCTTTCAATCGAACGTCACCGAAAAAACCCTCAATGTTCTCGATTAGCCAACCCACACTCTAATATTAATTATTATGAAATCGCATGTCGATTCCAGAAAAGTAACGCTCACAAACAATTCGCCAAGCAAAATATAATAATAAAAGGACAGAGTCAGAAGAACATACCAAAAAATTTGTTAACGAAGTTCACCCAAACCTAGGCTACGTCTCCGCTCAGAGGCACTCTGCGAATCCACTAGTCTTTGAAAAAAGTTGGAATACAACGATGATCTTCTCTCAAAATTAAGACATAAAGAGATTGAGAACTCCTTTACCAAAAAAAAAAAAAAAAAAAGAGATTGAGAACTTTCGTAAATAAAAAAACTCACTTTTTTCTTCTCTCTTTTTCTTGACTCTCTATTTTATTTTTCAGCATTTTGATGGCTAGCGTCTTGCCTAAAGGTGTAGCTTTTAACCTAAAAGCAAATCTAATTGAAAATACAAAAAAGCCACTAAAAATATTTGGCTCAATCTATAATAATACATGAGGTTATTAAAAAAAAATTGAGGCATACATGGGGTTATCTGTTATTACCAAACCTATCCAGTTAAGGTCATGAGCGTATCACCGATGGAAGGAACGAGCCGATCGATGCACACAATGAGGCAGACCTATTGACCCAACCCATGGTCGGTCCAACTATGAGCTTTTTAATTGCAACAACCTTGAATATATGCCGTGCGGCTTGGCCCAACCCCTCCCTGCCTCTCTCTTCTTCCCATTGGCCTCTCCACTTCAAGCCCGACAGCCCGGCCCGGGCATATCGGGGCCCCAAACAATCGGGCCGGCCCGAGCTTCGGACGTCTCGGACTTTCTATTGTTAAAAATTCTCATTGCCCCCGACCCAGATGCCACGTGGCGCTCATGGTCTCGCCACGTGGCTCCCTTATAGATCCTTCCCATCCTTTCTCGCCGGAAGCATTTAATTTGTCGTTCCCAATGCCGAGCTGGCCGAGAAACGCAGGATGTGACGAAACCCTAATCCCCGACCTCGATTTCCGATTCACCTCGCTTCTCCTGGGCTCGTCCAATTCCGCCGGCGGCGACGGCGGCGGAGGCGGCGGCGGCTCCACCTTTCACGATGCCTGCGACGATTTTCCGTTCTACGATCGCCCGACTTCCGACGACTCCGCCGTTCCCCTCGACGAATCGGAACCGAAGCGGCCCTCCTCGCCGGAGATTCCCCCCGGCCTCCGGCGCCGGCATTCGGGTAGGGTCCCCGCCGGAGTAGCGGCCGGGGTCGAATCGGGCTTCGCCGCCCGTTCCAGAGAGAACAGGTTCAGGCTTTACCGCGATTTGACGGAAGGGGAAGGTCCTATCGAGCGAGCGCGCTCGGATGTGGAGGAGAGCGGCTCGATTTCGGTTCCGGATATTGCTCGGCGTGATGAGAGCGA
The DNA here is from genome assembly GCF_016545825.1 of Eucalyptus grandis. Lineage (NCBI taxonomy): Eukaryota > Viridiplantae > Streptophyta > Magnoliopsida > Myrtales > Myrtaceae > Eucalyptus > Eucalyptus grandis. Next base: position 8,266,998 of record NC_052615.1, read on the forward strand.
GGATTCCGCCATAACAACGTCGAACGATGCTGGAGTCGGCGACATGGCAGCGGAGTCGATCGTGACTCGGTCCGAGGTCTGTGAGAGCGTGGGCGAGCGGAAGGATGGCGCGTCTATAGTGACCACGGTGGATGACGAACGAATCGGCGACTCGGTGGACTCGGCTGACTCGGCTGACTCGGCTGACTCGGCGGTTCCGCTTGGTGGAACCACGTCTTCTAGTTCTCATATCTATAGCGGGAATACTAATTAAGGCAATTGGATTCCAAATTAACTTGTTAGTTAGCTTTCTTACTTTCCCATTTTGGTGTTTTCGTACATTTTACGCCTTCGTCTTCGACCCCTATGCGACAATGAGGCGTGGCGTGAAGTGTTTTGACTGGAAAGATATTGAGCGTATGCAATTCGGTGTGCGATCTAGTGAGTCCTTTTGTACGTGAATGGTTCGAGGACAATAAGTCAATTTGGAAGCTCGTGCTGCGGTGCGGTCGGGGGCTCGTTTGGTCGATGTATGTTTGTTTCGTCTTGGTCGGTTTACTGGTGACTGCTGCTCTGATTAGTGGTCTTATAATGAGGTTTCTGGTGGCAGAGCCGATCAGGATAGAGGACAAATTGAACTTTGATTATACGAAACACAGCCCGGCCGCTTATCTACCGGTAAGTTCTTGTGCCGGTGCAGATTGTGGTATGAAATGTGGAGGGATTGTTGTTGATGTGGGGAAAGAAATCGAGGAAGCGATGCTGTTTCATCGTCGTTCGGCACCGAAACAACAAAAGTCAAAATACTGCCGCTTTCTTGGCAGGACGCCTACACGAGTGGACTGAGAAAAGTTTAACAAGACCCGGCTTTGAATGTTGGGCAAATGTTTCTACTCTCTTCCGGTTCTTTCAACCTTTCTTTTACCTTTTCTCCACTTTTGTTTCGTCACATTATATTGTCATACATGGCGCGTCTCTCGTGTAATTTTGCAAGCTCCATTCAGAATATGCAGCAAGACAACCAATCTTACTTTACAATCAAGAAATGCCGTCTGCAAAGCAGTTCAAACCTTCCCCATCTTCTCGGTGCGCGAATTAGTTGAGGAAAATCGGTCAAAAAAATCGTCTTTTGGATGAAAGATGAGCTTCTAGACAATGATTAATGATTTGGAACTCCTTATATTGTTGGTCAGCACTACCGCCACCAACAAGGATCATCAACGCAACGCATGTCAAGTCAATCACTAAGAAATTAAAATACCTAAAGTATGTTTTCCTTAGACAAAATAAGATGCATGCACCACCATTGGAAA